>NC_069780.1:61602727-61905757 GCF_027406575.1 Nycticebus coucang | reverse complement strand
TATAACTAGATATAAACACTGTGGTCTATTGATGATCATGGGAAAGCTAAAGCTGCTGGTGTTTATTCAAGCTTCAGGAAGTATTTTGTAGGCAGACTGGTATTTGATTCTCAGATTCACTACTGCTTTGCAGTGTGTCCTTGAAACTCTGTGACACTAAACTTCATTCATAACACAAGATATCAGAGCCTGCCATATTAAATTTCTGTGGAGGTTCAATAAAATATTCTGAAATATAAAACAATTTCCATGGTTCCTTATACATTGTGAATGCTCACTGAATATTATGTGTTTTCTTCCAATCATAAAAATTCAATTTACAGATATTTCAAGTCCAGTTAATTGATAAATTTTATAAAATAATTTTGCTCTATATTTTTACATTTTTTTATGTAGCATAAATACTATTTTACATGTCTGTGTAAATAATATTATCTATTTCTACAATTTTGAAAGATACCTGAAGTTGTGCTACACTTCCGCCTTTCACTTTTATTCTTAAAATTGAAGGTCAGATACTTTCTTATTTCATTTCTCAACTTGATCAAACAACTTTTGAAAAGGTATTTTTATACTATGCCTCTCCCCACAAATTTTTCTTATAAGTAAATTTATCTTGAGAATATGTAATTAAGTCTCTTTTGGAGAAAGAGAAAAAATGTATACTCCCTTTTTATTAAAGAATATATTAAATTAAAAATTTGTGTTATGTAAAGGGAATAAGATTTTTTTGTAGAGGAACTTAAGAGAAAAAAATCTTATGAACCACCAAACTAGTATAAATGTATTTTCTGTGCTAATAGTAGGCTTTATATTCAAAAGTAGTTTCTAATAAAAGAACCAAATCATAAGGCTAATCAGATTGGAAAGCCTGTTACAAACAACCTAGCTATAGCTCTCTACCAAAATTCAGAAACAAAATTGACTATAATTCCCCACATCTATCTAAAGGGATAATGGCTATTTGTGGTCAAATTATTTAAATACATTTTTAATGTATGTGGACCTTAAATGTAAACTTTATTTCTGTCAGGTAAGTTTTGTAAAGCATGTCTTGAATGAATGTACAGTATCCGTAGGAGGGCAAATACTCCAAGTAAGAATAAGATATGTCATGTCTATGACTGAGGAAATGGGGGCATTGTCAGCCTTTAAAGATCATATTTTTCATACAAACCAAAAATTTTTTGGAACACAGAAGGAAGTCGATGGCATTCTATGAAACAACCATGAAACTTTATTACATAACTTTTTAACCGTGCATCTTCCTTGTATTAGCCAACATCTTCAGCTGAAAATGAAGGACAGAATAAAGATAGATCTACCTATAGTTTCTTGTCCTTCCTGTTATTCTTTATTCTTCAGTAGCAGGATATAGAGAGTGTAGGTAGAATGAACTTGTATCAAAAAGTGAAATATAGGTGGCGTCCGTAGCTCTGTAGGTAGGGTGCTGACCACATAAACCAAGGCTGGTGGGTTCGAAACCGGCCTGTGCCAGCTAAAAAAACACCAACGACAACTGCAACAGAGAAATTGCCAGGCACTCTGGCAGGCACCTGTTGTCCCAGCTACCTGGGAGGCTGAGGCAAGAGAGTTGCTTAAGGCCAAGAATTTGAGGTTGCTGTGAGCTGTGACGCTACAGCACTCTGTCAAGGGTGACATAGTGAGAATCTGTCTTAAAAAAAAAAAAAGTGAAACATAAAGAGTTTAAGTAGTTTGGGGCACTTTTCCTTCTTCTGGTAAAAGCAAAATACAAATGCATGTCTGGCTATGAAATGCACATTTTGTAATTTCAGTGATTCCATAGATGAAGTAAATGCTGTCATATTTGCATTTGAAACAGGCATTTCACTACAAGTATGAAGATGAATGATAAAATTCATGATCAAAATGAAATTTTATTTTTTCTTTTTCTCAGAGCACTAAGTAGCATATTTTAGAAAACATGACAAGCCAAGAAATAGAAGATAAAAAGAAAATGCATGTTTCTATTTTAGCACTTTTTTTTTTTTTGCAGTTTTTGGCCAGGGCTGGGTTTGGACCTGCCACCTCTGGCATATGGTGATGGTGCCCTACTCCTTTGAGCCACAGGCACTACCCTCTTATCTTAGCACTTTAACAGTATAGCATCTTGCTTTTGGAGGAAGGGCTTCACAATGTCATTTGGACTTGGTGCAGCAAATTATAAAGCATGGCATCCCTGGAGAAGAATCCCTTCACTGATAGCGCTGAAGTCAGTCCATAAAACATCAGGAACCCTTTTTTTATAAATTGAGAAATGTACGATTCTCATAACCAACACTAGGCGTTGGGGTGGGAGGGTTTAATTACTTGCTGAAATTTAATTTCCTTCTAACTAGGTGTGATCGGATCTCAAGGTAGGTTTCATTTAATGTTGTGAAGCAATATTTGTTCTAAGCCCTTGTGGTTTTGTGTGCTTTTCCCAGCAGCCTTTAAGTTCCTTGAATGCTAAAATTATATTTCACGCACTTCAGGCTATATATCAAACCACTCAGTACTCCAGGCAGATGCCCTCAGAGCTGTTTTCCATTTGCTAGGCTCTGGCTCCAACTGCATTTTCCTCCCCAGCAGTTAGAGCTAAAGGGTGTTTTGTTCGTGCTCCACATGTTGGTGAAGTGCACAGGAATATACTTCTCTTCCACAGATAGAATTCGCCAGTGATTGATGGGAATCCTTTGCAACTGATTGAGATAATTCCAGTTATTACCAGAATGGGTTCAGAGATTCCCTGTGTACTGTTACTCTCTTTGAGTTTTATCTCCTACATTTGCTTGTCTGTTTTCTTTGTCCTGACCCAATCTCCCATTAGTCTACTGGTAGCTTCAGGGAAACAGCCAATTAAGTTCCTTTTACAGAAAACCTTGTGCCAGAGACGCTTAATGGGAATCCTAAACTAAGGAACTGATGGACATTAAAATATTTGATAAGAACAACAGGCAACTTGTAAATATTTACTAAATTTCACTGAAAATGGTGTATGTATAGACACAATTCCTCTGTATGCTTAGTCTGTTACTGTAAGTTTCCTTATAAATGCCCAAGGTTCATTGTGAAATCTAAACGTGCAAGTGTTCCATTTTACGTCAGGGCACGGGCCGGATTTAAATAGTAGATCTTATTTCCAAGTATTCCACATCTCATACACATTATTATTCCATGTTCTAAGTGAGTAGTAGTAAATTCTTTGTATAAATTCGAATAAAATGTAGATTGTTATTGATCCAGAGGCTTTATAGTATATTTAGTCAAATTTAGCCATACATAGAACAATTTCACATTTTCCACCACATTTAACAGTTTCTCCTTTTAAAATATTCATCACATAGGACATTAGTTTGCAGTATCTTTGAAGAGACCAAACAGCTATTGATATTAGCAAGTTTTCAAGCATTTTATGTCGAAAAGTAAGTTTGGTCACAAATAAGGAAATGAAATAAGAATTAATTGAAATTATTTTTAAAAAATCAGTAGTAGAATTGACTCTGGGGATTTACTTAAATGCAGCAAACCAACCATTTGAAGCAGTTTTATAATGTGAAACCATAGAACTGAGCAACTAAATTATCAGTGAAATAAATAACCAAGATAATTCTCAGAACAAAGTTGTGAAGACCTAAATGACCTGTATTGATTTTAAAGAATATTTCTTGTCATCACAGTCCCCTGTAGAAGGCTAAACGTGAGCTGCTGTGGTCTCTGCACATTGCAGGCCTTCTTCTTTTACACCTCTCAAGTAAGTAATGGTCGACTGTTTTACACACACACACACACACACACACACACACATTTGTGAGCCTAGGAAAAGTGAAGACTTAGGAAAGAACACAGAATAGTTTAGAAAAGTCGCCCAAATCTCTAATTTATTAGAAGGTTTCTCTATGTTTTCCTAACTCAAAAGAGAAAAAAAAAAAAAAAAAGAAGATGCAGGTTAGCCGGGCGTTGTGGCGGGCGCCTGTAGTCCCAGCTGCTCGGGAGGCTGAGGCAAGAGAATCGCGTAAGCCCAAGAGTTAGAGGTTGCTGTGAGCCGTGTGACGCCACGGCACTCTACCCGAGGGCGGTACAGTGAGACTCTGTCTCTACAAAAAAAAAAAAACAAAAAAAAAGATGCAGGGTTGTCACATAAACATTTATCATAAAGCATTTCAAGATAAAATGTTTGTATATCATAATCAATCATTCTGCCGATATGTCTATTCCAACACATATTACTTTTAGCAACACGAGGTAATATATCACTCCTTCTGTTTTCTACATTAATATTTGGGTATATTCCAGTATCTATTACCTTGATTTGCTTAATGAATTAAGAGTTATTTGAGTTTGTTTCATTTTTGCAGTCACCCCAATGATGATAGGGGTGATAATAGGTAATATTTTTACTCATTCACTTATTTAACATATTTTGATTAAGTTTCCAATGTTTTCCAGAAACTGATCTAATGAATAATGAATAATTTTTTAAATAATGAGAAATAAAAAGAAGAGATCTTACAAATGGTATAATTGCTGAGGGGCCATGCAATTCTTCCTAATCCCTAAAGTTTCATCTTCATCCATATGGAAATTAATTAAATTTTATTCCCTTGATACTAAGTATTTACAGATTTTTTAGACTGGTCACTATACTTAAATCCTTTAAAAGATAAAATATAAAGCATACTTCGGTTAATGTAGCACATCACAGATTTAGCACTAAAGGTGAAAAGAGTTACCTGGAGATAAGTGGGATTAAAAGGGAGGCAATATATCCCATCAGTAAATTTAGGGCAAATCTATCTCATAAGTAAAAAGAGAGGAATATTCATTTGGCCTTTGAACATTTTATTTGCAAGATGATAAAGTGTGTGTTTGCATGTATGTGTGTATGTATAGGGGAAGATAATTTTATCTATTCAAACACAGATTAAAATATGTAGTTTATAAATATGAATTTATTTAATTTTTGTTAATGCCAGTGCTTATTTAATTATTTACTAATATGAAAATTAGAAGTTAAGAATATGTGTATTAAATCTTAATATTAAGTAACATATGGTGATTATCCTTTTCATATAGAACTTAATGTTATTGCCAATCTCTGGAGCACATTGTATAGTTCCCTGATAAGTAATATGGCTAGTAAACAAGTAAAACCATCTGAAAAGGTGACCTTTAAGAGCCTTCAGCAGCTTTAATTCAACGGCAGTACAATTTATTTAACCTTTTAAAAAGTACTCATTTTGACACTTTACTTTTCAAAGTTATACAATCATATATTAGAAAATGTACTCTATATTTATTCATAAGCTTGTCTATATAGTGAAAGGTTTTAAGTAATACAGCTTATTTAAAATTCTGAAATAGATTGTATTGTATGTGCAGACTATTCATTTAAATTGTGCATTCATTTATATTTTGGGTTATTATATTTTAATTAAATATGTGTATTATAGACATATACACCCAGGATGTTTATGGCTAGACAAAGATATATATATGTATATATATATTTCTTTTTTCTCCTTTCTCCTTCAGACTGTGAACACCACAAGGTCAAAGATATGTTTTATTTTTAAGTTCATTTCCAAAGTATGGTACAATGTCTACCTTAAATTAGGAATACAATTAATTTTCATAAAATGAGTAAAGTTTGAGATAATTCACATTAATTGCCTCATATGTTATTGTATAAAGAGTGATAAGAGCAGCAATGTAAAGTTATTTATATGAGCATCACATAAGTTTTCAAATTCTGCAGTAAAAAACTTAAGGGCAATATCAGGTTTCAAAAATTAATGACACTTTCCCGTATCCCTGTTGTAAATATTTAGAGCATATTGTACCTTAAAGCAGCAAAATTCATTTAAAATGCTACATTTATATTCATCATATATCCATATATATACATACACACATACATGCACACATACTAATATATCTGCCATCTTTGTATAGTCCAAATAACCTCTCATATTAGACGTCTCATTTACCTGCATGACTGACAATTTGATAGATATTTAAATTAAATTTGAATAGTATTTTGGAAAGGACTAAAGCACCTGAATGACTATTGAAGCAATTTCTATAGTGATCATTAAACAATGTGAAAATGAAATTATTTCTGCTCATATATTTTCTTCATTCAGCCATCATTTATTTAATCATATACTCGCATGTTGAATCATTACTGATGAGAGTCTGCTATGCACCAAGAGGTGTATGCTAAATGCTGTACTTGCTATTACAAGAAAAATAATAAAAGATTCATTCTTACAGTGTACTGCAAGGTTCACACACGCACACATGCACAATGAGAGAGACACGTATATTAAACAAAACATGTGCAGCATGCAGAAATCTACTTAGGTGTGTGCACATCAATACACTTTGGTGGAATACACTTTGGAGTTCAAAAAGGGCCAATTTAAAGAAACAATATTTAAGGTGAGAATTAGAAATTGAATAGAACTTCATCAAACACATACTTTTTAGTTGGGGAATAAGCTAGTCTACTTGTTATCTCAACAAAACTGTAAAATTATAATACTCTCAAGTTTTGAGAGTTGGAAACCATTTCAGGCAACTATACCGATCTCTTTCCAAATGAATGAAGACATTATTAAAGAAAACTGTGCTCATAAATGCTGTCAGAATAATATTAGAAACCATGGCTTTATGTCAAGTATAAATCAATCCTTTCAACACTTATATCTTTCAAAAATCTCCAAGGCAACAGAAATCCATCAACAGTAATAGTGCTGGTGAATGCCTGGAGGGCAGCCATCTTATTTTGTAGTTCCAAAGAGGGAACTGCAAGTATGCGAGCGAAGTCTGACTTACTCAGCATTGACAAAATGAGACCAATAAAAGCTGTGCATCTTCATGCTCTATTTCCGATGACTCAATTTCTCTGGCTCCAAGCTCTTCGTAGGTTTAACCAGATGTGTCACTGCTCTCATGGCCTGTTGTTTCTGGCAGACACTTTAATGCTGCTCCAGATGTTGGGTCTTGGTGGCTGTGTCCATCAGGCACACATGTATCCCACAACTCTAGATTATTTCGCACTAACGATTACAATTTATTTGTTCATTTGACTCTCAGACAGCTAATTTATTTGCTTAACTAGCACACAAACTTTATTCAGGAATAAAGGAAAGTTTTAGGGATGAAGGGATAGAATTACACCAACAAATTATAATAAATAAATATTAGTCCACAATCATAAAGTGTTAATGCCGGAGAAAGTTTAAGGACATTCTGATAGAAATAGTTCTTATCTAAACATGATAAAGCATTTCATTCCAGATTAGCCAAGGTATTAGAAAGTGCAAACAAGATTAAACTCAGTTTTCATAAAAGGCGATTTTGGGGAATTTGCACCATATTGCAACAAATGTCTCACTTAGGGGTTGGCAAACTATGGCCCTTGAGCCAATGCCAGTCTTCCGCCTGTGTGTGTACATGCAGTTTCACTGGAGTACAGCCACGCCTATTTGTGCCTATTCCTTTATTATCTATGACTCCTTCCCAGCGCTGGTGATGTTGAGATAGAGACTGAGTAGATGGATTCCAAAGTCTGAAATAGTTACTACCGGTCCCCTACAGAAAAAGTTTGCTGACTGCTGTTTTAACTCAGAATGATTGTAATTATATAAATAATTATGCTCAAGTTCATCTTCCCAAAGATAGTTTGAATATGTCGTGGTCATAGTAATTGTTTTGAATTTTGATGATTATCATAAAATCACAAACTGTTATGGTTGGAAAGGTCTATAAAGGTTGGTCTCTTTAGTCCAACTCCCACTTGATGAAAAATGTCTTTTATTATATTTTTGACAGATGCTCATTTAGGCTTCGCTTGGATAACTCTGCTGAAGGGAATCAGAGTACCTCCTGAAGCAAGGTAGGACAGAGATGGGCAATACTATTCATTGGAAAACGTCCATGTTTTGAATCAGATCTGATATTTGTAAACTTTATAGATTATAGTCCAATCTGCAAAGGCACTATGGACAAACATACTAGTCCTCAAGGTGATTTAACTTTCTCACATGGCACGTCACACTAATTCATCTAGTCTCCAGTAAACATATTTCACCTACTCTCACTGTCAGCCTCCAAACATTCATTTCACTCCTTCCTGGATAACATTTTAATCTGTGATGTTTGTCCTTTAAATGTAAGCACCTAGAATTGCAAAATCCCAGTTCTCCGCAATGCATTTGTTTTCAGTAGTATTGAGCAGATTACTTATTGTCTTTGTACTATGTTGAAAACAATCCATGTCATGCGGCCTTAGTATGAAATGCCCAACTTCCTTAAGTACTGACTTTAGCAATTTTTATCTCTGACATTTCACTTCGACTCCTCTTGTTTTATTTTTAGTGTAAAGGTAATCCTTATTCTTTCAAATGCATGTTTGGCTTGTGATTTGTCTCTCAAAATTTTTAGAGCAATTCTTGTGATAAGTCAAAAATTGGTGTTGTTTTTTGATATGACTTTCATTGTGGAACCAGTGCACCACAGACAGCTCAGAACATCAATAAAATATTCTGGAAGAATGTGGTTAATGAACACACTGTATGTGGATGGTTGGAGAAGTTCATTCTGGTGATGTTAATCTTAAAAATGACCCATGTGCGCAACCTGAGACCAAGGTGAATATGAGGAGCCTAAAGCTGTAGTGGAAGCAAACACATCTCAACCTACATGTGAACTAGCAGCGAGATTGATGTTACTATTCTGACAATACTGGACTATTAGGGAGAAGTTGGCAAGGTAAAGAAGCTGGATATTTGAGTTTTAAATGACTTAAATGAGCATCAAAAAATGAATTTACTTGAAGCTTGCCTTTCTTTGTTGTCCTGACATAAAATGAACCATTTCTACACCTTATCGTTATGTGTGATGAAAAATGGATTCTTTTTGAAAATCTCGAGTATTGGGCACAGTGGTCATTGGATAAAGATGAAGTGCTGAAATATTGTCCAAAACCCAATATTCATCAACAAAAGCTACTTGAGTCTATTAGGTGGTTCAGCACTGGTATTATTCACTACAGCTTTATGAAACCTGATCAATTGATTACAGCAGATGTTTACTACATGATAAGGATGATTTCAATTAAGTAGTCCTAGTTTGGTCAATAGACACATGTCAATCCTCTTGCAAGACAAGGCTTGACAGTAAACAATGCTGCTTGAACGACAGAAGCTGGGCTTGGAAACTCTCTGTCATCCACTGCAGTTACCAGATCTTTCACCAAGTGACTAGCACTCCTTCCAGGCTTTGGACCACTTCCTGCAAGGAAAAATTTACAATTTTCAACAAGCTGCAGAAAACACCTTTCATAATTTCTTGGCCACTCACTCTCCAGGCTTCACTATTGACATAAACAAGCTACTGTGAAGATAGCAAAACTGAGTCTGTAGTTCAGGTGCATACTTTGTTTAATGTACCACTTTTTGTTTGAGGTATGATAAACTACACTTTTGATTTGAAATCGGACATTTACTATTTAATAATAGTGTAAAAATTAAGTGAATTACTAGGTTGTGTGTGTAATACACTGGCCGAAACATAGAAGATATTCAGTAAATTCTAGGTTTTATTTTTTTTTTCCTCAGCCTCTCCCCTTTATTTAGGAATTGATTTGCATATGACAAAATAATTAGGTCATTTGCCTTGCTCCAGCATAGTTCATATTCTAGTATAGAAAATTACTACCATACACTGGTTTTATAAACAGTTTGACACATTTTCATCACACTGGTTAACATAGCCTTCCTGGCATTTTCTTAGTTATTGCGTTAAGACATTTATATTCTACATTTACTAACTTTCACATGATCGCATTAATGTACACAGCTATGATTTAATAATAATAATAATAAATAAAAGCACATACCCACGTATGAAAAAAGAATACTACCAAACCAAATATTTTAATGCAACAAAATAAGTTCTCTAGTATAAGGTCCTAAATAACAGAGGAAATATGTTTCTTATGTATGAAATAGTCAGAGATTTGAGGAATGGTTTGTTTAAATAATCTTTGATTTTTAAGTTTCTGAACTAGGTAGAGCCAACATTCATTTTGTAAAATATTTCAGGTTAAAAACTCAGTCTTCTTATGTCATGTTTAATAAATATTTCTTTGCTTCTGGGGCCTAATGAAAATTACGTATTATAGTCATTTGTTTGATGAGAGTGTAAGTGCAGCTTAAGACACAGAAAGGCTTTTTGATGTGGCTTCCAGCAGTTTGTGAACACATTTCTACCACAATTAAATACCTTTTAAAGTGATTATAGCTCTTTCAGATTATAGTTGTTTTTTAGACAAGTGAAATTATTTGCTAAGTATTCAGTATCTTCAAAAAGCTAATGAATGTTTCAAATATATTAAGCATCTTCCAGGAGTTGTCTATAATGAAAAACATGGTTCCAGTAGCAAATCCTTTCCTTACTATTCAGCAATTACCATTTCTTCAGTTCAATTCAGGTATTTTTTCTTTCTTCTTTTTTTTTTTTTAAGATTTTTAACATTTTGCATAATTAAAATATGGACTAAAGACTACATTTATATCTAACTTCTAATCTATTTATGAAGTCATATTTTTACAAAGTTTACTGAGTGATTTTTATTGGTGCTAGAAATGTTCAGCAAGTGGAGTAAAGTGTTCAAGAAGACGGGAGTGATTTCAAAAAATGTTTATTATTTTGTGTATTAAATAATACTGTTTCAAATCACTGAATTTCTAAAATGTATCTTTAAAATTTTTGAAGATTTTCTGTTTGTAGGAAAAAACAGAACTTTATAAATTATTTGCCATGAGGAAGTACATATTCAGTCAAAAAATAAATTATATAAATTTCTGCAAAAATCCTACTCTCATTTTAAGAATTGTATCAAATTCTATAAGATTGTGAGGATGAGATTAAGCTGAATAGGTTGGAGTAATATGTTAGGTAGCACTTATCTTTGTGGTCCAAAACTGTGTTTCTAATTTTATAGGTTGCGCCTAATAAAGAAAATGCTTTTATTTTCTAAAAGAAGTTGGACGCTAAAATTTTATGTATATTAAAAGGAGGATTTTTAATAGAAGTGGTATTGCTTATTCTTCTTTTGGTAATTAATTTAGCTAGCTAATAAGGTAGAATAATCATTTTAAAGAACATCTATTTCTGCCTATGGTGACTGTAAATGACCCTTAGCACAATTAGAATACTAGTTTCAAATTTTTTTTTTTAATTTTTATCCCCGCTAGAAAGTAGATTTCTTCATTCCAACTCCTTCCTATTGAGAGAAAATTGCTGTTTTTAAATTACGATAATTTTCCTCCTCTCGAATCTCAGGAAAAAGACACACACAACTTTGTGAACTCCCCAAAACAGTAAAAAATGTGATTGCTTCAAGAGCTGAAAACAAAAGACTCTAAGGCTTATGGAGGTGGGTTTCTAGCTTACTAAAAATGATGAACTGTTAACTACTATTTATAATTGTCTTTTGTATGCTCCCTGTGCCCCCTGGAAGTGTCAAGGAAGGCAGTCCACGGAGATCAAATACATTCTTACAATATACAAGATAAGTTCTTGGAAAATTTAGATTTAAATATGTAAAAATAAAACTTATATCTTATTCTTTGTGATTATTTTTGTGATTATTTTTTTAATTTTTGTATGCATTATACCTAAACATATATACACTGTTTTGAAATCAGTAAAATTATGAATGAATGAATGAAAAAGGAGATACAGGGCTATAGATGAATAGATCAACTAATATTATGTAAGAAAATAAATTCACCCTTCTTTAGATTTCATTCTTATCTGCAGAAGAAAGATTCAGTAAAATCATAGTCACAATCCATATAACATATATTTATGTAGAGAAGTGGTAATACATTTTCAAGTGCCATTTTCTAGATCTCAAAATTGAGTAAAGAAGCTGAAAATGTGTCTATTGATTTCTCTGGTAACCAAATTATGTCCCATTTTGGAAACATCATAGCTAGGAGAAATTGATGCATTCTCTAGACTAATTAAACATGTTCCCTGGAAATGGGACTGAATTAAAAGTAACAGTTATAATTTTCTTCTCTCATCCCTTTTAATGTAGAACGGTGCTATACATCTTTGTTGTACACAAGAATCCCTGAAGGTCATGTTAAAGAAAACAGTTCCATTCAAAAGAATCTAATTGCTTACGTGCCGGAATTTGTAACTTGCATTGTGTTGTCTTCCTTCTTTCTCTTTATTAGCTGAGTGTGTGCTCCCTATCTACTATTTCAAGCACTCATTCTTGCTCACACCAAACCAGTGTTAAAGTCTTCTATTTGTTCTGAAATGTATTCTTTCATATTTTTCATGACTGTACACCATTAAAAAATATATAAATATGAACATACACATATGTACACATGGTTTTTCCAAATTGATATTTCAGTAAACATACTTCACTGCACTTCATTATCTTGGTCATCGAGACTTCATGAAAAATGACTTCTGGTTATATGTCAGGAATATTATTTTAGTAGTTCTATAGAATCTATTAGTATTCTCATATCAAAATTTATTCCCCCATTCCACAGACCTTCTAGAAGAAATAAAGATCACATTTTCAACTTTATTTTTTATTGAAGACCAAAACAAAAATAGCACAATCACAATCTAGTGGTCACATATTGGTCATTCTACCAGAACCCAGATATCTGAGGTCCTACCTCTGTTTTACTTTCTATATAAGCATTCACACAGTCCCTACTAGACAAAACAATATCAGTTTTTCTCTTCCATGACTTTTGTAAAGCTCAAGACATCTTTTATTCTCAGATACTCCTGACAATCAACCGTAGCTGGATTCAGAAGAAGCAGAGACATTTTCACTTTTGGAGAAGGTGGAAATATTAAAAATGAATATTTTTAAAGAATATTTTATCTAAGATGATTATTATTATTATTATTTTGTGTGTGTGAGACAGAGTCTATGTTGCCCTCAGTTGAGTGTAGTGGCATCACAGTTCACAATAACCTCAAACTCTTGAGCGTAAGTGATTCCTAAGTATTTGGGACTATAGGTGCCTGCCACAATGCCTGGCTATAATGATATTAATTTTATCAAACTTTCTGGGCATTCATATTTGAAATGGCTACCATTTTTATTTTTTTATAGCTAGCAACAAAATATAGATTATACTGGAGGGAAAGCTATTCTAACAAATATATAAGACCCACTTCAGAACTTATATATGTACTGTTTTCTTGATATCTGAGATAAAGTTGGCAAAATTTTATTTCATGAAAATGCAGGCTTTTATCTTGCACAAATATCTTCAATAAAATTACCACTTTCTTCTACCCTAGTGAAGAAACTACATACAGACTTTAAAGTATCTTTGTTTCTTTCCTGTACTACCAAAACTTGTCATATTAGCAAAAGCATGTGAGTCAGTGGGGAGAAGGATTCCTTTCCATACCCAACTATTCCATCTAGGTTTCAATAAGCTCCCTTTCTCCATTACTGCCTCCTTCAAAAAGTAGGAGAGACATAATTCCCATTCTAGTATAATACGTAGAATCCCTATTACATTATTTTGCTCAGCACAGAGATACGCTAAAAGTTTAGAATAATAAAAGATTTATACATTAAAAAGTAAACTTGAAGGTCTGACATTTTAGGATTTAAAATTCTTATAAAAGGAAATATCCATGAGTTAGTGATTTAATGTTTTTCTCTCCATGAAGAGAAATCCTAATGGTTCTGTGGTCTGGTTTATGGGGCCCAATTTGCTTTATTCAATTTCCCAAATTGATTGAAAAATTGATCTTTTGCATGTAAAATACCTTTTCTTTACTAGTACAGGAATATTAATCTGATTCTAACTGATTGATTTATGTGTTCCCTCTTGTTTTTAGGAGAAAATTAGCTGTATTTGCAATTCTATGCTTTGACTTTGGAGAAGCACATGGCCAGGACACGCAGGTGCTGCCCCACTTCACAAGTTTCACATATGAACGGCATCTAACACAGACAATTATAAACATTATAAGCCTACTAAATGAACCAATAAGAGACAGAGTTAAAATCAATACCTCCAACACATAATATGTATTTTGTGTGCTATTAAATACTTGAATTTTATCAACTGAATTTCATAAAAAATTTTGAGAAGTGTTATCTTTAGTCCGCTCTTCAGGTTATTTATTTTCCATTATGCAATAGATCAGCATGAAATCGTATGTAGAGAGACCTCAACTTTTTCTACCTCTGTATTTAATTTGTCATTAATATATACTTTCTTCTTGTCATTAATATATACTTTCTGGGTTTTATACATCAGATAAATATTACCTACAAATAGAAAGCCATTTGCTCCTTCTTGGAATATTACTTCACTGTTTTCTTCCATTTTCTGGTTTTCTGACCTAATACCCAACTTATAATACAATTTACAAAAGGCACTATTTCCAATCTGCTAGAATTCAGGGACATATCAAGGTCAATTTTGCAAGCAAGGATTTAGTTGCATGTTTCAATAACTCTTGCAGAAATGATAAGCTATCTGCTATGGTACACTTGTGAGCTCTCCAATCAGATGTGGCACTGAAGGAGCCACAGCCTTTTGCTACAGATATGGAAGGCCTCTCAGGATATGGCGTGTTAACTCCTTCAGATTATTTAGTAGCAAAGTATTTCAAAGTTAAGAGAAGAGAGGGTGAGGAAAATATTACTGTTACATATGCTGTAAGATAAAGTAAGTCGAGAGTTGTTTATGTAAGAATTAGGGTTGATCAATAAAATAGTAATATCATTAAATAATGGATTTAAAAATAAGCAAATAAATATGTGAAATAAAAATGTTGCAAATGTGAACATATTGTTGAATGCCAGAGAATATTTGGCTTATTATGAGATGATTTACATTACTTTACACGTCCTGGTTTGAGGAGGCCGGCATTGTAATGTGGATCAAGAAGAAAGGATTCAGAGTAGCAGGGGGTGGACCAGGCCTAAAATATAATGCATGGCAAGGTTTCCCTTAGCACTGTGATTTCCAAAAAGACAATACATCTGTGAGATATTAGACAGAAAGAAGAAACTAGCACTACCGTTGATGTTTAAAATAGTCCCCAGTTTAGTAAACATGGAAGCAAATCCTCAAAATCATCTTCCGCCTTCCGTACCTTAGTACCTCAAGTGGTGTGTTGCATTTACAGTCTTTGTTTTCCTTGTAGAGTCTGTCAAGTAAAAGAATTTCACCAGGAATCATTAACTCCATAGTTTGCCATCTAGAGCTTCTTCTATTCTCTCTCTCATCTCTCCTTCAGACAAAATATGTCATGTCATGTAATTGTCCAAGCATGTAGCTATTCTGTTAGAGAGAATAATCCGTTTGAGTATTAATAGGAGAAATTTGAGAAATGTATAATTTTCTTGTGTTCACTTTTTACTAAACCCAAGAATTTTCCTGTGTCTCCCCGGATGAAATTAATCTCTCTTCCACACGACATTTTACTCATATTTGGATATACTTGAAGCTAACGTTGCCGTCTCCTTGAGATTTTTTCCCATTAATAAGTCAGCGTTCCAATGCCTTTTCTCCTTTTGTAATGACTTTGAAGCCTGTCATTCTCATTTCTAGGCTTTGAATCATTGTCAAAGGCCTTTACAATTAAATTTTAAAATAATACATACCAATAAACTTAAAAAGAAAATAACTATCATTTAGTTACTCCAACAACTTGGCTTCTTATATTTTATAAAGCAGTAGGACGGGTGTTCTCAAAAATGTGTTAGAAAATCTAGTATATATGATATGGAAAAGTAGTTATGAGGAAAGTGAGATGAGTCACTATATGCATAAATAAGAAAATCATTAAAGGAAACTCAAAAGAATAAAGAAAAATCCTGTAAGTGTGGCAACAGCTACGCTTTTAAAATTAATGTACAGAAAACAACACCATTCTTCCCAATAGTACTAATATCAGACTCAGAAATAAACAGCAAATTGATAGAATATGAAATGAGTGCATTTTTGAGGGGGAAGGTGGGAAGACTTGCAAACTAAGTATTTTATGCTGTGACAATGTGTGACTTATATGCAAATTCAGAAATTACTGGCCTTATTTATCCTTCCTCATTAACTAAGAACAAGACTAAATGTACGCAACAAAAGTATATTTGTAGTATAAAATTTTATTTTCATAATTACAGAGCAGTGCCAAAATAAATTGCCAACATTTATATTGGGTAACAGGAAAGGCACAGTCAGAGTGTTTCAGGAGCTGTGTGAGGCCACCTGCTCTACTAAAAGGAACATTGCCTGGGGTTTAGCCACACTGAAAATATGGGATCATTATTATTATTATTACATTTCCCCCTTCAGATAGATCCTATAATAAGGAAACTCTCTAATGAGGAAATAGTTGGTGGCTTGATTTTGTATTTGAAGAATGCATCATATATTTTTTCTGAAATTTTATTTAATATTTGAGTAAGATATATTTAATCTTACTATCTCCTTATATTATATTGACATTGTGTTCCTACTTGTTAAAATTATTGAAAACACTATTATTAAAAGTATAGGTAAGATAGCACGTATTTTTAACAACTAAGATTATAATGGCTTACAATTCAAACTCGACTTCATTAACTAGTGAAGTAAATAGTTGTCAAGAATTCAGAAAACCAGCAGACACAACACGTAGGCAATAAGAGTAAGCATTCTTTTTCTTCTCATACATAATCTACAAATACAATGAATTAAGGTAAAATATTAAGTAATTTTCTGCATTGCATCTGTAATCTGTCACAAGTGAGTAATTGGGCTTCTCACTCCATTCGACTTTTGACAGTAATACGATTTGGCAGACAAGCCGAGGATTATTTATTTATTTGTTTTGCCCAGAGGCTGCTGTCTTTAAACACATGCTCTTTCCAATGGCTTCAAGGATATATTTTAATTTAAAATTTTACTGCGTCTTTAGTTTAAAAACTAGCATCAGATAAACATTAAAATTATCAGTTCATGCTTTTCAGTCAAGTCAGTAGCTGAAGTCACAAAGGATTCCTACAGAACTTAAAATAGAACAGATTCTTGATACAGTAAGTGTCCAATTTTCAGTTTATGCCTTAATCATAATTAGTTAACCAAACATAAAAGTGGCAATTCTGCTTGTTTCAGGCTCATAGTTATACATTAAGTATTTAATGTTAAACATAAAACTATGTTTCTTTGGGTGATTAAAATTTTTATCTCATATTTTTAATTTTATAACTCAAATGCTAAAAATAAGTTGTAGACTCTGACTTATGAATATTTGTGAGATATACATTTCAAGAAGAGCCTTCTTGTACTGTCCCTTAAGGAAGAATGAAATATGTCAACATCCTGTAATAAAAACTTCTTAATATCAGATTACTGGGGAAAGGTGTGTGTCATATACAGAAAATCCACACGCTCTTTCATCTTTTCTAGTACACTATCTCTTGATGGTCAAGGTTCTGATCAAGATTTCTGAATTACAAATGACTCAGATGATTGCAGCTTGCAGGACTGCCTGAACATTGATTTTTAATTAATAGCCGATGAGTGCTGTGAGATGAAATTTCTTTCCTAAAACTGAATTGTTGCGTAAGGTATCTCATCCTCAGTGCTGTTATTAAACTCAGGTTTTGTCACCTTTCCTTGTGTCGGTTACATTCAGAGTCATTATGAAGAAGAGTTATAAGTAGACACTGCCTATTAGCCAGCATCTGGTATCTTCACATGGAATAATACTTATTATTATTAATTCAAATTGGCCTTTGAAAGCCTTTCTTCAGCCCTGAAAGGCATATTGCTTTTTATTGTTCTGGAGTATTTTCTTTATTTTTCTCATGGCATGTTAATGAGAAGTGGATAAATTGCCTAGGTCCTTATAGGACATTTCTCTCTGTACATTGTGACTCATTAATGCTTGTGAAATCCACTTGGCAAAAAGTTGAGGAGTGTGGAAATCAAAATTATTTTTAATTAAACTAAAAAGAATAGACTGGAATAAAAATTAAATATTAGAGGGCATCACCTCAAAATAACTATTATTTTGTCAATACTGAGTCATATCTATATGTGTAAACACACACATACACACAAACACATTGCTATGTGGTCAGTTTAAAAAAAAGAAAGAAAAGAAAAAAATAAAGCCACTGAACACGCACTGAAAGGTATTGCTCGACCCAATAATCAAGGGCATTCACCCATAACATGAACACAAAAGATTTAAAAATACCTTCAAACACAAATATTCAATTGAAGTTGAAATTTTGCATAGTCTTAATAATCATACTCTTGGGAGAATCCATGACAATTCTATACAAAATAGTACGCTTTCTAAAAATTACTGGAGTTTTTTTTTTTTTAGATAGTGCTGATGTATTTGTTAGTGTAAAACAAAAATTCCATCCTTCATTCTTGATCTGATCATTTGCTATAGAAAACTTCCAATGGTGCTGAGTACATGTAGGAGCACAGAGAAAATTTCTGGTATTATTTTACTTATTCTGCTATTTCAGAAAGACAGTAAACCTCTAGCTCTCCTAAAAAATTTATTGAATTGAAATAATGAAATTATATTTTGGTGAAGCTCTGATATGCTAGGAATTAAGCTGAATGTATTTTGTCATCCCATTTATCTAAAATGTGTTATGCTTCCACGGTGTAAAAATTAAAAAAAAAATCTTAAACTTATCACAGATTCATAATTTATAAAGTTGAGACTTAAATCAGTCTCTGCTACCATTAATACTTGAGTTTGACATCCAATGTATTCATTTTTCCATCAATCTCCTTTTGGTTCCAAGCTCACTAGGGCTATCTCCAACCACTACCTAAGAAGTTGGTGGCTGTTAGGTTCAGTACAGACATGATGCCTTCCCTCTCACAAGAGATGACTCCATGTTAGTGATTTCACATTTACACTTATCATCTTTTATTCCCAAGAAATAGGACACAAGTTTTCAGTGTTAATAATTAACAAAATATAATTGTTTAAAATATCCAACTTTATATTACTAGCCACTGAAGTAAATACAGTATTTAGAAAATCGTCTAGCATATGATAGATTAACAATAAAGTTTATTTTCATAGGTGATCAGAGAGCAATCTGTATTTATATGTAATAAATTCAGCTAAAAATAAATACTTTTCTGACTTTTAACTATAATCAAACATTGGTAAGTTATAGGACTTATTACCCCTTTCAAATGTTGGCAATAATATGACCTGAAAAATAGACAAAATGAATTTTTTTTTCTTGGCCCAAAAGCTATTGTCACATGGTTCTCATTTTATAATGGCTTATTATGAGTTTTCAAATTGGAGTTTTAGTTAGTCTTTAAGAAAGAAAAATTCTGAATCAAGTCTGAAAACAAATGCAAGATAAATTTCAAACTAAACTCAGCATTTCTCCTTCTCTTATCAATTGGGTGATTATGCTCCTGCTGGATTTTTAGATTGTCTCTTATTAACCATGTAACCCACATACATGTACCAGGAGGAAATTGTTCCCTTAAGCCAAAAGACACCTTTTTGGGTCCAAGACATATGGCTGGGTAGCCTCAAACTGCTAGATGTGCTAATTGCAAATGTGATCTTTGTATATCCCGTATAAAACTCCTTAATATTTTTTAAGATAAAGTAAAAACCTTTTAGTAAATATCAGAAAAGTCCCTCTTTCTACTTCTTCCTAGTCATCTATTTCCATCCATCTCCTTTGTTTGAGCTTGGCTCCTGTAGCACAGTGGTTAAGGCACCAGCCACATATACTGAGTGTGGTGGGTTCTAACCTGGTCCACGCCAGCTAAAAAACAATGACATCTCCTTTATCTGTTTTTGTATTAAACTGAGCTAATCGCTGTCTCAATCTTGTCAACCTCCCATATTCACCACCGCCTTCACTCCATTCCTGTTTATAGGTGTCTGTGTAATTGTTTCCCATCCTGATAATTATTAATGTATAATCAATACCTAAATAGTACTTTTAATGAATGATAAATAAAATTGCTGATAATTAATGTCTCTGCTACCATCAAAACTTCTTCAACCTTAAACCATATATCTTGTTAATTCTATCTTTAATACAGCCAGATATAGTGAAATCAATACAGTATTTTAGATAATCACTTTAAAAAATAACATGTGCCTGTGTCTATATATGTATATAATATATGTATATACATATATACATACATATACATATATATGCAATCCAATTTAATTTTATCTAGATTCAACTATAATCAGAGTCGCTTTGGTTTAAATTATCAGAGCCATCATTATAGATGGTACACCAGGATGATTGCTCTGGCTCTCTGCTATTAAAGGAAAGGCACCTGCTCTAACAAATTCAGAGAAGTACCAGGTAGGAGAAGCAGGAAGGGGATCCACCAGGTGGTGAAAATTAGAACATAAGAGAGACAATAATACATTGAACTGAAAGTAGGCTATCTTCCAGCTCAGAAAAACCGAGCTCAGGGCAAGGCTGCCCAGCTCCCAACGGCTACATTCAACTTCCCCATTTTCCTGATTATATTTGCATGTCTTTTTAAAATTTCCTTTTAATCAAATTCCTCATTTATAGAAAGAGTACAGGTAAGGAGGAACTAAGAGCATGCTTTATCTATAGGAGAAATTCTTGCAATTTAAAACTGAACCTTTAAAATGCTTTCACTTTGGTTCTCTAAATGCTGTTCTTCTGTTATTTGTTCTTCATGGGTCCTCCTTCTCATAAGTAAGTTCTTTTTCTCTCATTTTTTTTCCTGCCAACTTCAATCATCTTATCAGGAAATAGGACCATCTTGGGAGCTGAGAAGTTTCTTCAGTTGACTTCTTACCCTTAGATGGTTGGACATAAGGGTAATTTTATGTCTCAAATATTCAGTCTCTTCAGTCTGTGGATAGTTTGAAATGTAATTCTCACAAAAGTGTAGTCAGATTCTTCTCAATTTTATTAACACCAGCTCCATGTGCTAGGAAGGGTTCTATTTATAGTCCCTTTATAGACAAAATTCTCAATTTGCTATTTTTTGTTGCAACCTTGCACCTGTCTCAATTTAAATATAGGTACTTTAAGCATAAAAGAATTCATGAAAGAGCTGCATCATTTTATCATTTCTCTAAGCATATTGCAGAGCCTCTGTAAGCTGACCATCCTAGGGACTATATCAAACTGGTAACCTATGGAGGTGATCAACATAAGGAACTAGGCCTACTGTACTGATATGTACATGTGGCTCATGTCTCGTCTATGAAAATTAGGTCCACATAAGGAGGTGGTCAGCTTTGGAGGTTCTACTGTATTTTTAAATTTAAAGATTTACTTGTTGCTACATATTTAACAAAGTGTTTAATCTGTTCCACTGTTGGTGTAATGTCTGACTCCCTGGTAAACAGACTTTAAGGCTTTGATATTTACATGCAGAATTTTGAGGAATACTCTATGAAATAATACTATTAAGGAATGTTGTAAAATCAGGTTAGTAGTCCCCGAATCATGCTCTTGACCACACTTGCCACTTCTAAAACTTCATTATGACAAAAAGCTTTCTCTGATATGAGTCATGATATCAACTCCTCTACCTAATTGCTGTGGTCTGTTATTATCCTGTTTTGAATCAAATACTTCTATAGTTGGTCTAAAGTCTTACAGGCCATCTTACACTTGCACCAGTGTGTGATGCAAATACAATGTGGTTTACTCATGCAGAACTTTTGGCCTCTAGATTGAATTGTCCATGTCACCTCATCCGTCTGCTCCCCTAGTCAACTAATCAAGCAAGTTTTTAATCTGAGTAAATTCTCTGTATTGTTTGTATAAAAGAGGAAATAAAAGCATTCACACAGGGAATTCTACCACTTTCTACTACCAGCCAATGATATACGTGTCATAGGTACCTAACCCATCTTTCCTCCCTTCTGTTTGCTGCTCCCCCAAGACAAATACATTTGCTTACCTACTTTGTTCTGTAATCTAATTTGAATACACACACACACACACACACACACACATTCCTTTTCTATTCTTTGGCTAATATCGCTAAAGAAAATATGTTTTTACCATTCTGAAACATACTATAAATCAAAATTACATTTAAAATTGTCCACTATATTTTTGCTTCCATAATTTCTCCTTAAATACAATGTCAAATATGCTATAACTTCACCATTTACAAATATTAGATTGCTATTTTTGTTATTTCTAGTCTAGACTTGGCCTCTGAATTTCAGTTGTATAAATCTAACTGCCTTCGTCTACCTCTATTAGGATATTTCATAATCTGTTCATAATTTTATCTTAATCAAATATTGGTTCTTTTCCAAAATTTTATGTATTAATGAATATGTATGTACCACGATCAGCCACATATTTAGAATCATTTTTATATCTATGTTATCACTTTAAATTTTGATTTTTTCCTTCTTTCCCCCAACCTGCTATCTAATCTCTCCACTTTTCAAAGATAAAAGTAATGCTGGACAAGACACAGTACACATGTCCTTTGCATGTACTGTTTTCCCTAAAATACTGAAGTCCATCTTTCTCTCCAACCCCCATAATGGCCACCTAAAGCATGTTTACTAACTCAGTACCGTTCATTATTTCCAAGACTTTTCATCTGACCCTGTTCAAATTTTCTTAATTATTCTCTTCTAAAGCAGCCTGCATTCTTGTGATAATTATAAAATTGTATGTTAATCATTTGTTTAATTATTTCCAAACCATAGCATGGGCATTAAGATTCATTTACTAAAAAAAATATTTATTCACTAAATTTTAGGGAATACGGCATAATTAACTTTTACATACTTGGAGCATACTTTATGTGGTGGTATAGTATCATATAAACAACTGCGAAAGTTGAAAGTTGATAATCAATAGGAAAAAGAATGATGGTTCCGTGACCATTAAAGTTTTTGTCAAATATGAAAAAAGTCTTACTATCAGTTAAAAATCTACAAGGAAATGGAAGAATAGCAAAATCAATATTTATATAGTCCTTTATAATTCACATTATGAACATTCAGAATTAAATGCATTATTTCTTTGTGAAAACTTATTCCAAGTAGTTTGGGCAGTTCTTGCTTTATTCTGATTCTATACAATATGGAGCAAACCATTTTTCTATTTATTAGAGAATATTCATATTCCTTTATAAATTTGGAACAGCTTTCAAAATTGTATACTTTGAGCATTCAGTGTCTTGAAATAGCTCTGAAAGTCTGCAACTTCATCCCTTTCATCACAGCTACTTTTCTCATTTCTGTCTTTAAGTTGACCTTACTAAGATCCTCTGTATATCTAGAGTCTTGACAGTGTGAACGTCAACATTTTCATTGTCAACATCTATTCTATAAGGTCTTTGACACGGGATTTAAATTTTACTTCAAGTGTTATCATTTTAAAAAAATTCTTTGAACTTTCAACTTTATTGATCAATTCTCTCTTTTGATTATCTATTTTTGTAAATGTCATGAAGACTTACCAAGAAAGCAACACACATACATTCCCAACAGTTGTATGTGACGTTTATTAACTGAATATCTTCTCAAGTAACTTAAATTTTCAAAACAGCACATGTATGGAGGATTTTCTCATACCAAATGATCTACTATTCTTAAAACCAAATTGATACACAACATATAAACTATAGGAGACTCTAAATACATATCATATTCATTTCTACAACATGTCACACGAGAGAATTTTGTCAACAGCCTGATTTTTATTTGTTTGTTTCAGCAAGCTTGTTGTTTGTAAATTTCCTGGCCTGGGATGTTGAGGACTTGTTACCTGTTAAAAAGTTCACAAAGTTGGGCGGTGCCTGTGGCTCAAAGGAATAGGACACTGGTCCCAAATGCCGGAGGTGGTGGGTTCAAACCCAGCCCTGGCCAGAAACTGCAACGGCAAAAAAAAAAAAAAAAAAAAAACAAGTTCACAAAGTTTTGCTAGTAGCTTGGGTTCTTAAATGTTCCTTCCAAATAGTTATTCTTTTGAATCCATGTCAGTCTGTATTTCTTTACTGCAGAGAACATAGCTCTTTACATCTAAGAATAATGGTCTTAGGTTTTCTGTGCATCTTCAGGGAAGATTATGTATCTACACATTAGCTCTACTTTCTTATCTTCCTAATCTTACATTATCTAATCCAGACACAGATTGTGAATATCTTCTCTAAAATGGTTAGGACTAAAAGTGTTTCAGATCTCAGATTTTTTCAGATTTGGGAATATAAGCATATACATAATTAGGTATCTTGGGATAGGACGTAAGTCTAAACACAAAATTCATCTCGTTCATTTCTACCTTCTATACATAGTCTGAAAGTAATTATATGCAATATATTTGATAAGTTTGTGCATAAAAGAAAGTTTTTTCATTTCAAATTAAAATGAGGGTAGATAGGATCAGGTTACCTTGTTTGCATTTGTTAAGTAAAGTCAAAGTGTAGTTGAGCGCTTCACCCAGGAGGGTGCCATGTACTTTTACATTGTGCCTATTAGGTAAGAGCCAGCCAACACCCCTTCCCCTCTCTCCTCCCTTATCCCCTCCATTTGAATTCAACTATGATTTTTTTCTCGTGTGGGCATGCAGTTATGAACAAAAGTTATGACTGCGTCCCAGAATGTTCCACTTGCCGTGTCACCCAGAAAATTTCATGTTTTGGAGCATTTTTGAATTAGGGCTTTATTTCAGCTTGCATATTACTTTGTCATTTGTTTTGTTTTACTGTGGGGGGGGAGAATCTACTAAGTTCACCTTCTGCATTACTGGCTCGAATAATTACATGTGATCATGGTTCTACTCTACACGAAGCAATTTTAATTCTTCTGTTAAGTTCTTACTTTAATTCCTTTCTGCTTATTTTTCTCAGTTTCATTTCACATCTATTCAAACTTTCTTTTCCTTTTTCTAAATACATAGACATGAAAATTTCTGATACTTTTTATCTGCATTTCATTCCTCATTGTCAAAAATTGTCAAAAGAAGTGTGCTTACCTTCCAAGTGTCTCAAATAGAATTACTCCTCACTTATTCTTTTGTGTGTGTGTGTGTTCCTAAGCTATCTAGATATATATCTGCGGAATGAGCTTGCTGCCCTAAGCCCAACTTTCAGTCCTACTGTGGTGATTTAAGGTCCTTTTCATCTGTACCCAGATTTTAATTTCAAACGTAGCCCTTCCATTGAGGGCATAGTTGTCTTTTGACCATAGTGGCTGACTCCATTGCTAAGTATATACTTACTGATAATGATTCATAGAACTAAAGGTACCTTGGTTTATTTAGTTTTGTACTTATGCCTAAAATGACTCATAGATGGGCAACTGTGCTTGTAACAGAACTATCATTTTTTAAAAGCTTAATTTCTTAATATCGGAGTTCATCCACCGATATGTAAGGGAAGCCACAGCAACATTATTTTCCTTCCTGGCAACATGAAGTTTTGTGTTCTAAAAACATGATTTTTACTAACATAATTTTTTGAAGGTTGGGAATTTGATTCATTTCTAAAATCTTGAGCATAGGTACAATGAAGTTATAACCCGTATTTCCTATTCACATTAACAGAGACTAGTAGATGATACAGCATAATGGTTAATGAGCCTTTGGAGATAAATGGACTTCCTTAAAACCTTAGCACTAAGGCTGGGGGTAGGGTGGGGATGGCTCATGCCTATAATCCTGGGAGGCTGAGGTGGGTGGATCATCTGAGCTCACAGGTTCAAGACCAGCCTGAGCCAGAGTGAGACTTAGTCTCTAAAAACAGCCAGGCATTGTGGCAGGCACCTGTAGCCCCACTTAGTTGGAGTTGGGAGGCTGAGGCAACATAACTGCTTGAGCCCGACAGTTTAAGGTTGCTGTGACCTGTGACACCCTGGCATTCTACCAGGAGTGGCAAAGTAAGACTCTGTCTCAAAACAAAATAAAACAAAGCAAAAATGAAAACAAACAAACAAACAAAAAACCCTTAGCACTACTGCTAAATATATGATGGTAGGCACACCTGTTTGGGTGCTGTCACAGAGGTAAATCTAATGCTTTCTAATATGACAGCTTTACCAGTTTGCTTTTATAACAGGCAACCAAGCACTATGGTAGAAGAAAGTTGAGAGGATCTCCCCATTAATTAAAAATGAACAATAACCTCCTAAAATAAAAAGTGCCTTTATTTGATTATCGTAAAAAATAAAGTTTAGAGATCATAAACTGCCGCGCCCACGGCATATAGCCGTAGTGAGGCAGTGCTGTCCGCGTTATAGAACGATGGGAAGGTGGTTTGTGCTCCCCGGAGCTTTGCCCCCAGCGCCCCCAGTATGCACAGCATCAGAAATGTTGCCTAGCATGCTCAGTTACCCGCTTAAGTTTAAAGATTGTGGCGTCTACTCATGTGTTTGTCATCCTGTACCAGAAGTCTGTTTGTTCTGATAAATTGTCAATATGTACTTTCCTAAGAATGAGCACAATGCACTACTAATCCAGATAGAACACAGCCTTGTGAGCTGCTAAACTCAGTGGCACCAACAATGAGCACATAAAGATGTTTTCCCACCAGTGAGCTAAGATGATAAGCCCAAGGACATGAAATACAAATTATCTACATAAGTTACAAAGTCACTGAAACACATCCACCCACCATAAAGTCCTGTTCAGAACATCTTGTTTCACCAATTGTCACGCATAATAAAAATCAATAGGAAAAATAATACTTGTCAAGGAATTTACTCTAAATCAAAATTATAATTATCAATAACAATAAGATCAAATAGTAAATGTAGAATTAGTCAAGCATTAACATAAAGAAGATGTCAAGCTGTTCTAAAAAGATAATAAGAAACTGAGATAGGAGAAAGCGGGCAGAGTTGACTAATAACCGCCACCCTCCGGAAGCAGAACGTTAAAACATAACAATGCATGATAAATCACACTTGTAAACGCAAAGATAACCCGCACACGTAAGCAAAAAGATTGCATTATGTAAGCTCTGTAAAAATGTATAAATACCAACATGTGTACCCAATAAATTCACAGCTGCATACTCCAACCCGTAGTGTGTCAGACTGTCTTTCCTGCGCCGACCTCTCAACTTTCCTCGTTCCTTCTCCCTGCACCCCCTCGGACTGAAGGCCACCGACAGGGCGGTCCGTTGCAATAAACCAGATAAAAATAGTAACCTGAACCACTGTGGTTCTCTCTTGTTACAGGATTACACAATAACACATTTTTTTTATTGTATACATTATTTAAATGAGCTTATCAAGGACTGTGCATTAAAATCTTTGTTTATGAAGATTTTGCTCCATTAATGAAGCTAGAGGATGGTTGCAGAATAGATCATTGTGATGTAACAGCAAATTCTATGAAGCATTAATTTATGCACAATATTTGTATCTCATCTCAGATAATATCATGTCATGGAGAAAAATCCAGTACAAAAGAGCAATCATATTCTATGCCATAATTAATTTATTTTGTATTTACTTAAAGCCATCTGACGTATTATTATAGAGATTGCTTTACCTGAGATATACTTTAAGTTGAAAATTCAACTAATATTGATACATTATTTATATGAAACTAGAAAATATTTTAAATAATTAATATATGATTATAAGAGCATATATAATACAGAATTATTATATAAATAGAAAAAAATCCCTCTCTCAATATTTGAATAGAATTTAATATTAAGTGAGAAAAATCAGTGTAAAAAGTTTTATCTAGCCTTCCAATGGAAAACTATTTTTAGTCATTTTGCTGACTTGGAAAGATTTAGTCTATAGGTTTTCTCTTGATTTTTCCTCCCTATTTAGTGAAGAACGACGTACATGGTGGGTAAGAAAGAAAAAGGATTGGGAGTCCACGATGCTGATCTTTTACCACTTTCCTTGAAGTGTCTTTACTTGGAGGATGGTTGCATGCCATACTCAGAACAAGGGTCAAAGTCAGCTTCCCAGGCAGACGTAGAAGCCCATTTTTCTCGTACTTACGGGTAGCATTCAGCTGATTACAGGAAGTGAAAGTAGGTAACTCTAACTGCTTCGTAGTCTGAAATTCCTCCTCCAGGGGTCTTTCCAAGATGAGAAATGGGTAAATGTGATAGTTGTGGTCACAAATTTAAGTCATAGCGTCTAATTTGACTTAATTAAAAATAACACCAATATTTTAGTCACACCCTGACTGAAAATTGTGCCAATTCCTTAATTGTTTCAGATATTAAAGGTGAATTAATGGATGGTAAAATAAGAAGCCTTTATGTCACCGTTATTCTTTCAGTGTACTGCATTTATGCCATAGTCGGATTATCTTCACAGTGGAGGCCTGGGCCTGTTCTCACTTACTTCTGGACATGTCCGGTAGTCTGAAATTCACCTTGTTAAATTTAAGGATGGGGTGTCCTAGCCAGGGACTTTTAATATGATGTTTGATGTTCAAAATCTCCCTTAAGGCACTCCATCCTAGCTTGTCTGCATGGTTTACAGAGGTACAGCTTGATGGCTTGAACTTAATTTTTAGTAAGGTGAACATCTTGGCTTTGAGCCACATGACCAGTGAGTTATTAAACACGTCTCAGTACACTCACACCCACACTCCCTTGAAACTGAGACATGTGGCACAGATTTCAGAAGTGAATTTTCCAGTTGGCAAAGGGAGTCTTCTTACCACTCAAAATTACAAATGGAACTTGAATATTTTCCATATCTGCTAACATGACACATGAAGCACACCAAAAATTATAGTAAGTAGTCCCTTTTAGGATTAAACTTACTATAAAATACAACAACTATTTAATGTGTCCTTTCAAGTCCAGGAATTTGGATATACATTGATGATTCAATGAAGTAAAAGAAAGATATTACCTCTTTCATCACCATCATTTTAGAAAGTAACCAAATTACTTAATCCATTATAATACTATTATACATTACCTGATTTTCTGCTAATATCATCATTTATTATACATGTGTACATGTATCTATGCTATTTTTGTGATATATAAAAAGTAGTACATTTTTAATCCTTTCAGCTTCCATGAACTGCTAATTTTATCTCATTGTGGTTATATGAAAATAATGAAAAAGGTAAGCAAGGTATTCAGCACAGCTTTACTAAAATAAAAGCATCTATGTACAGAAGGAAAACCTACTTAAGTTTGTCACAATATATGTATATGATGAAATAATGAGTAGGTATTCAAAATAATGACATGCAAGATTACAACATAAAGTTTCTGTATTAAATGAGAGTGAAAATAGCCAATTAAAGAAAGTTAAGTGATTACAGACTTTTTTTTTTTTTGAGACAGAGTCTCATTATGTCGCCAGGGATAGAGTGCTGTAGCACCACAGCTCACAGCAACCTCAAACTCTTGGGCTTATGCGATTCTTTTGCCTCAGCCTCCTAAGTAGCTGGGACTACAGGCCCCTGCCACAACCCCTGGTTATTTTTGTTGTTGTTGTAGATGTTATTGTTGTTTGGCTGGGGCCGAGTTTGAACCCACCAGCCCTGGTATATCTGGCTGGTGCTCTAGTCACTGAGCTACAGGCACCGAGCCATACTTTAAAAAAATGTATATGTATACATATACCTCAAACTCTTGGGCTTAAATGATTCTTTTGCCTCAGCCTTCCAAGCAGCTGGGACTACAGGCGCCCACCACAATGCCCATCTATATACTTAATAGATACCTTTTTCCCTACATTTCTTTTTACAGTTCCTTAGCAATATTCATACGTTTAATTACTCCAAAAGTTATGATAGGACATTTTGGGGGAAAAAGCAGAACTATAATGTTAAACTTGATGTTCAAGACCACGTTACAGTCTATGTAAATATTGATCAGCTGTTCATATTTTTGCATGAGTGATTATTCAATTTAAGCTGAGGAAAGAGATATTTTATGACTCATTATATTTTTTTGAAGTACAGTACATACATGTAGACTTTTAATTTCCCTACAAATTCATGATTTTTTTCCTCTGAAACATAATTACTAACCTTGTGGAAAGAGATTTTCACTAACTAAAATATTAGTCATTACAAGTAATTCAGACTTCAGGAAATATTCGGAAAACTAAAGCATAATGGTAAAATGATCAGGGGCATATATTCTCTACACTTGATCTTTGATAGGTCTGTCTGGATGTTCCCTGGTTCCCTGGTTCCCAGTGTCAAGAATGAGTACTGAAACGGGGTTGACCCCACCATGGAGTGATTACAGATACAGAGCAACCACACATACACATTTACTGTAAATGTGTATGTCTCAGAGGGAGAGAAGAGTCATTCTTCACTAGTGGAGGAAGGTCCTGAACTCTTAGCACACACTGTCTTTTATATGCCCACTGGTTCATCTTGCCTTTCTACTGCCAGGATTGCTTGCCGTTTCCCCGCCTTTGGAGTGATTGACAGGTTGGAGGTACATAATGAGTTATGTAGCAGGCAATGCTATACAACAGTTTCTTTACCATGCCTGTGTCTTCCTGGAGTCCTTCATGAAAACTCCACCTATGCTATGCTAATGAGATGGTAATGAGCCCCAGGTCAGTTTAATACCAGAAGGAGCCCCTTACTGTGTATGTTCCCTGTGAACCATGCCCAGCCACATTTCCATTCCTAACTGGGGTCTGATTCTTACTCTCCATGTTTAGCCACTCCTTGCCACCTATTCACCCTCAGCCAGACCTAACAATCTTTAGTCAACATCACATTTAAATGTTTTCTCCCACTCTGTTGTTCATTCAAGGCCACAAAAATTACTGCTACCAAGGAAAGAATCATTTTAAAGGACTCTTTTTATTTCTGCTAGGTCTGTGAAATAAATTCTGAAAGTCTAAAACAGTGCTCTATATAAAAGTGAAAAACGAATATTGGTTTGATTGCTTAATGTGATGATTCTTGAAAGGGATGGCTACACTATTAGTAATGCTCTGTCTTCTGGGACTCAATGATAAACTACAAATATAAGGTTTGTTTAATTTACCTTTTTACTTTTTTAAGCTGAAAAGATTGTATTTATTTATCTTAAAACCCAACGGAGATTTTTTTTCTTTGCCAATATTTTTTTATAGACATATTTTTAATGTTATCTTTCTTCAATGGTTCTGTAATTTTTCAACTTAATGCCTATTAGGCATTCTGCATAATTTGTATTTAATGAGAATGTGTAATATTTAAACCTATAGTCTTTGAACAAAATAGTACATTCTTTTCCCCAAACCATAATTTTCAGCAATAAATAGGAAGGAAGAGAATACAATTACATAACAGATGAAGAAACTAATAATATTTTAATTATACTACTAAGGATTGTTTTGGAATAATTTATTTGTTTAACCTGCCATTCAGTTTCTTATTGTTTAGTATTGCACAGCTAAAAGTAGGAAAATAAAACATACTCATATATGAAGTTACTTGTCACTTTTAGAAAAAAAGGATGCAAATTATTTCATCAGAATGCATATTTTCTGGGATGTGCTAAGAAAAATAGGTATGTGACATCAAATTCTTTGGGGATATATTGCATCTAATGTGAGTTGAAATGAGGACTGTTGTATTAAAAATATATAAGAAGGCCCAGTGTGGTGGCTCACACCTGTAATCTCAGCACTCTGGGAGGCCAAGGGGGTTGGACTGCCTGAGCTCATAGGCTCGAGACCACCGTGAGCAAGAGCAAGACCCCGTCTCTAAAAATAGTCAGGTGTTGTGGTGGGTGCCTGTAGTCCCAGCTACTTGGGAGGTTGAGGCAAGAGAATCACTTGAGCCCAAGAGCTTGAGGTTGCTGTGAGCTGTGATGCCACGACACTCTACCAAGGGTGACAAAGTGAGACTCTGGTCTCAAATATATATATATTTAATATATATGTGAAATATATATTAAATATATATGTAAAATATATATTAAAAATATATTAAATAATATATTATATATATTTATTTATATATACAGAAACTTAGGAGGTGTGATCAATTGTGTGATTGCCTACTGTAGTTCTCAGCAAAAAAAGCTTGACTTTGAATGGGGAAGAGTTCAATGCTAGAGTGGAGAGTGGGAAGACAGGTAGCAGAATAGTATAAAATGCATTAGAAAACAGATATTCCTGAGCTTTGCTTCATATCAAATCCATGAGTAAGTAAGCATATCAGAAATTTTTATATTATTAATATCATAAAATTGATTAAATACTATTAGATTATGTCAGCCCCTAATCTACATTAGTAAAAATGAAAATTATACTATCATATTAAATTTACTTTGTGATGAAATTTTAGCCATAAAACATATACCTGAAACAGGGATTTTTTACTATGTCGAGATATTCATACAATTCATTCTATTTAAATATTCACAACAATAATTGTTTTAGCACATTTTATTAGATTGTAATACACATAAATACCTTGCTAAATCTACACGTTTTACATAATTTTTGGTCTCAGCACATTTTTTTCTTGGACTACTTGAATTAGCCTTAACTGTTCTCTATTCTTGCATTCCTATTGCTCTGTCTTGCCTTTTGTTTTACCTATTTCATTTAAAACTATGACCATCTATCTATAGATCCATCTACAATTTGCATTAGATTTTGGTCCCACCATTTATGAGCTTTATTATCTGTCTTTCTTGTTTAAAACCTGTTTTTTTTCTCATTTGTTTACACGCATATATTTCTAAACTAAACTATGTTTTAACAGCTATGTTTAACAGTTTTTTGATGGTATGAAATATTTACTATATTTTATTTATAATAGTCTTTATTTTTCAAATTTGAACATTCATTTGGGTAGTATTTTAATATGAGCATTCATTTAAGCTCCAATGTTGCATAATATTTTTAATACAATGTAATAGGTGAGCTGTAAATTATTGTTTAACAGGGAAAATGCAAAATAAATTATTTTATTTTGGACTTGGCTTGGCTACTTCAAAGATGGGAAGTTAATACTTTAACATGCTTTTCTACTTAAGTTCATTTTATTCAGGTTTGTGTTTTAAACCTTTTATTAAATCTTTCTTTCAAATGTTTCTATATCATTTCGAGAAAGCCAATGTGTAAGTGCAACATTCGTTAGCAAAAATAAAATAAGTAATAAAACACTGATATCAATAATTTATTCATGTGTTAAATATAATATTTCTATTTTAATCAAATTTAATTAATTGTTTTAGAGACAGTGTCTTAGTCTGTCATCCAGGCTGGAGTGCAGTGGCATGGTTGCAGCCTACTGTAGCTTCAAACCCCTGGATTCAAGCAAAACAATCCTCTTGCCTCAGCATCCTGATTGGCTCAGAAAACAGGTGTGTACCACCATGCCTGGCTATTTTTAAAAAAATATTTGGTATAGATTGGGTGGTCTCACTATATTGCCCAGGCTGGTCTCAAATTCCTAGCCTCAAAATATCCTCATACCTTGGCTTCCCAATGGGATGGGATTACAGGCATGAACCACTGTATCCAACAATATAATATATTTAACATTAAATTAAAAATTAAAATGTTTGTATGAGAAAAAAACACTTATAATAAAGCTAAGTATTAATTTGAAATTCATCTCTTCAAATACTTCATATAAAATATTTTTAATTATTTCAAAATCTAATTTTACCATTGCTACTTAAGGACAAAGTAATCTAGGGATGCCAAAGTACATAAATGTTAATACATAAAAATCTGAAAAGCTAGAATCCAGAGACAAGATAAGGTTATACTTATATTTTGATATGGTAGAGTAATCATCATAGTATGTGTAGCTTAAGGAAATTAATTTTGGCATAGAGTCATTTGAATAACTCAACCAAAAGATGTAGTAAGCGTCTTTTTTTTTAGGAAAAGCACTTAAATTTTCTTCTTTTATGACATTTAATATGAACATGATTTGGAGCTTCTGTAATATTTGTAAAGTAGTTGGCATATATTCTAAGTAAGTTGCCAGATATCTTGGTCTAATCTGACAAGGAAGGCTGTGGAAATAATCACATATACACACTATATATGTATATGTCTGATCTTTCTTTTTTTTAAACTTTTTTTTTTGGTTTTTTGGCCAGGGCTGGGTTTGAACTCGCCACCTCCGGCATATGGGACCGGCACCCTACTCCTTGAACCCCAGGCACTGCCCTATGTCTGATCTTTCTCACAGCATTCTGCTAATTGGAGATTATTTTATGTTAAATAAATATTCTAAACCAACTGAACACAGTCAGAGGGGTGACTAGGTTTATCCATCATTCAAATGGCAATGTGAATGTATTTAATAAAAAATTAGAAAAAAATGATTATCTACTAGGTGCAAAAAGTTCTAAGTAGTGCTGCCTGTTAAGTATAGGAGGTAGAATATAATCAAGAATATTTCCGTTTACCATTTATGTTAAACAATTTTCTATTGACCGTGAGTCTCTTTAAGGTGTTTCCACAATGAGATTATTGAGGACACGAAAAATTAGTATTTGGCACCCATTTCAAATTTGGTAAACTGAGCATTCCTTTCCCGTAGTGACTGGGAAGCCACAGGTTTTGGATCAAATTAGATTTTGTGATGTAGTTACTCCTGCAGGATTTGGGAGGTGGAAGGGAGGCAAAGACATTCATTGGTTTCACTGCTCGCAAGCAAGGTTGTAGAGTCATTGGCATTTTCTGCAGTGGGATTTTGGTGTCAAGTTTTCAGTTCCGTGACTTTTTGGTTAGTTCAGGGCATAGCGGCTTCTAGAAACTGGGATCACATCTACCGCACCTGCTCTGGAAGTCAGCACTTCTGGAGGTAATTCCAGATTCCCACTTGCCGATGGGGCAGGTTCTCCAGAAGGCCCGTTTTGTAGCACTGCTGTGGAAGAAATCCTAAATGTCTACCAAGTTTATATTCTTTCCAGTGATAATGTGAAAACCTAAATTCATTTGAGTCTCAAACTGTTACACAGGTTATTGTTTCCTGAAAAAAATTCTGTCGATTTAGCCCTGAGAGAACCAGATTGACGCCATCTTAAGGGTTCAGCCATTTTGGCTTCTGTCAGCCATTATTTTCAAAACTGATGAGTCACCATGAATCCCGTTTTCCACCTTGAGTCATCCACATCTAATCAGAAACTGCCTTCTGGAGTGGGCCATATGGCAGGACCAGTGGCAGCCAATCCAGAAGCGGTCCCTTTGTTTAACTTCTATATGCCTACTTTGCTGTGCTACACTATAAAAACACCCCTGTTACACAGCTCAGGGCTCCTGGCTTGGATCCATTGTAGCGGAGTCCCTGGGAGCCCAAGTTTGAACTTGCAATAAACGGCCCTTTTGCTTTTGCATCGGACTCGGCTCCCTGGTGGTCTTTGTGGGGGATTTCAGGATCTGGGCACAACAGCCCCAAGTTTTACTTCATGGAAAAAGCTAGACTATAAGTAGGCATGCTATGCAGCAACACTCTTGAATCAATAAGCCCAGAGGACACTTCTCACAGACTCTAATAAGTGCATTTTTTTTTTATTTTTTGCTTCCTCTATTCGATCTGCTCCTCCATACCCCTACCTTGGGTTACTGTGCTTTCATTATTATTCTATTCTATATTTAAATGTCCTCACACGTGTATCTCAATAGGAGAAAACAATTATAAAACTATCTGCAGTTAAAAACATCATAATGATACACAAATTATTATTTTAATTTGATTTATTTCTTTAGTTTATTTTTTATAAGGCATAACTATCACAATTGACACAACCGCAGAGTCATATACAAAAATCATGGAGATGGTATTTCACACATTCAGATATAGTTACGGGAGAAATCACCTTGGCTGATGGATAAAATACATATGTCTAAATGGCAATTCCCTCAGGGACAATTTTTTTCTTAACTTCCTCTTTTTCACTTTTGTGTATGTAAGTCCCAGAGGAGACTCTGGCACAAACAGACACTCAGATATCAGTTGAGTAAAAGAATAAATAAATGATAATTTTGTGAGATCCTTTTCAAACACTTTTATTCTCTAAAACAATTTCTCGAGCCACCATTTGCCTATGGATAAATTGAGCAGCCATTGCCAAACGCGAATAGCGATTTCTATTCTTTGCTGGAGATCCTATGAGATCATAATATTTTGGTCATGATATGTGTTAAAAAATTACATTTTAAAAATAAAAAGTCTTAATGTTTATTTTTGTAGTGAAATTTAAGACATTTTAGCCCTTTTCATCAACATTCTCTTCCTAATTCTTAAAAAAAATAAGCTTTCCAAATAGTTAATTATGTGTATCTTCCAATGATTTTGTACAATCCTAATCTAACTGGGGTTTCAAATAGCTAGAGTAAAAGAGTTTGCATTTTTATTTTCTCTATTAATAGCTCACTTCAGGCTTGGCTTTAGATCCTTTCTTCCCACAAAATTTTCAATTTTACAGCCATCTGTGGGACAAATATATCATCGGTCGCCATCTTCATACATTTATACCAACATAGTCTTACATTTTTTACCTTTAGTTTCTTCCTCTGTGTTTAAAAAGTACATTTTCTGTTTAGTTATAGACTTTATATTCATAAAAGCCCTATAATCACCAAGAGATTTGATCAAAACTATATGCTTCACATCTATAGTACTTTTGAATATTTTGTATCTGCTAAAGTGATACCTCCCTCCATGTAGGCATATTTATTCTGACATAAGGCTAAAACCTTATGTAATGCAGGCTTCTCTTATTCCAAAGCATACAACTACCCTGCTATGGTACCTCACCAGTTAATACTCTTGATGTTTTCTTCTTTAGGTAAGGAAACCAAATAAACATTCAAGTGAAAACTTGTTTCCCATGTAAACTTGATTCACTTAAAATAAAATGCAGTTTCTTCATTTTCCTAAATTACCTTCTAATGACCCTAATTACAGTAAAACATTTCATATTTGGCCATTAAACCACTTTCTAATGCTTTGTCTAAATAATATTTGAAAATGCAGGTTCAAATCCCAGCCTGCTCCTGATCGGTTGTGTCACCTCAGGGTAATTAATCCTGTCTGTGTCTCAGTTTCTTCCTGGCAAACAGGGCAAGCCTACCTCATAGGACTGTAGAGACGGAGTCAGTTAATAAATGAGGTGCCTGTGGCTCAAAGGAGTAGGGCACCGGTCCCATATGCCATATGCCGGAGGTGGTGGGTTCAAACCCAGCCCTGGCCAAAAACTGCAAAAAAAAATAAAAAATAAAATAAAATAATAAATAAATTAATTAATTAAAGTTGCTTCGCAGAGTGCTTGGCACATAATAAGAGCTCTTTTAGATGTTGTTCTGTTAATAAGCACAAAGTCACCCACCCCACGTAGCTATTTCTTTACTTTCACAAAGGAAATTCAGGTTGTACTTATTTCATCAAACTTTACCTTGAAACATCCAATTTCCCCAGAAATTCATCAGAAAATCCCCCTTTAACAGCTAGTTAAATCTATGTTTATTCATGATAACTAATGGTAAGTTGGACTTATTGGCAATGGCATATTTTGCATTTTCTATTTATCATATTATTTTGTGAGTGAGGGGAACAGTCTTCTTTCCTGCTTCCTATAGCTTTGATAGTTTTTTTTTTTCACTATGTCAGAGAGTATTTCTTATGTTTCTCAAAGGCTATTTTCCGTGTTTTACTGTTGAAACTTAAATATTTAAATTTATTACTTTATCTCCCTTCATATATTTTTAACACATGTGTTTCACAAAAAAATTGCTATTAAGTCAATCAATCTATTTTCCTCTGAAACAGTACATGGGAGTAGGTGCAATTGAACTCCAGTATAATTTATAATTCTCATATTCCCTCTCAACCTGTCACGTTATTTATTTCTAATATATCAGTTATGCATGTATCACTTTTAAGATGATATTCTCTTAACTCCACAGGTAGTATTGTCATTTTAAAAAAAAAGCCTTGATTATTATTTGGACTAATTTTGGTTGTCCAAATTTCTTTATATAGCTTTCATTTATAAATAATATTCTTTGCTTGGGTATAAGCATCTTTTAAGACTTTAAAAAAAACATCCCATTGATGTCTAGCTTCTATGTTTATTTTGTATACCAGTTGTAAGTCTTATTATTCTTTCACAGGTGATGTTTTTGCTTTCCCTGTGGAAATTTTTAATATTCCCTCTTATCTTTGCCTTTGATCGGTTTTACGATAATAGGACTAGGTATGGTTATATTTATATCTATTCATACCAGGGTTTGCTTAGCATCCTGAAAATGTGACTGGACTTTTTCTCATTTGTTTTAGAAAATTCTTGATCATTATTTCTTTGAATATTGTTTCTTTCCCATAATCTTTATTGTCTTCTTCTATAATTCTGACAGTACAAACATGAGTGTTCTTGCATCTCCCAAATCTTTTTTCCCTCTGTCTATACTTGAGTGTATATATTTTCTAATTTCTTCTCTTACTGCTCTGTTTGCATATTGTTTCCAATATTTTATAAAATGCATTTATTAAGTTCCAAATGCCACACTGTACATTTTAAGACTTTTAAAATTAAATTATCCTGTAAAACTTCCTATAGAGCTATCTATTTTTTAAAAAATTCACCAGGATTATATAAATTCTATGTCCTTTTCTTGAATCTGTTAGCTATCTGGACCTTTTCTAACACTATTAATTTTTTTCTATTTTTATATGTCATATATAAGAAATATATCTTGGCCACCTCTTTGTAAAATGTGTAGAATATTTTATAAACATTTTGTAAAATAAAGGTACTAAGGTAAAATAAAATATACTAAGGTATTATAAGATATCTAGTCATTAATATACCTTCATTTAAATGTCTTTGAATTGCCAGAACTTTACCCTATATTACAATATTTTAGACTCGTGACTGTATCTATGCATTGTTGATGTATGAAAAATTCTAGGAGTAAATTCTAAAGTGTTTGAGGAACACAAACAAGAACACATTAATTGTATTACATTAGATTGATTTCTCCCCATCTAATTAAATTCATAAGATGAATTTACTAATTAATGTAAGTCCAAATTGATGAAGCTAGACAATTTCATGTAGACCCACATAGCTTCAAAATACAAAATCAAGTCTAACAATATTATTATTTTCTGTCTTTACTTAAAAAATCAAATATGTGTAAAAAATAGGATAATATATCTTAGGTTTCTGTTCTTAATATTTTAACACAAATATAGTCTAGCAAGAGGAGGGGAGAGGAGAGAGCTCTGAGGGGGGGCAGGGAGAGGGCGATTGGCAGAATTTCACCCAGTGTGAACAATATGAGGGTGTATGGCAAGCCCCTTTGGTGAAGGGCTCTTCTAAAACTGGAACTATACCTTGGTGGTGAGAACAATGTACTTTAAACATTTGTACCTCATATTAATTTGAAATACAAATTTTAAAAATTTATATAATTTTATGTTACCATTATATCAATGAATAATTAGGTACTTATTATTGATTACTAAATTATTAGCTAATTATTAATTAATTTTTACTAATATTTTATTAAAGAAATTTGCTACATTTTCAAAGTAAGAAAAGCAGTGTTTCTATTGATAAACAGGCATAAGTGCTAACTAATTCTTGTTTAAAGTGATTAGAACCTCTAATAATATTAGTTATCTGCATTTCTCTTTTAAGATATCTGAAAATAGAAATTCATGGCTAAAGAATGTCTTCAAACTTTTGAGTTGTCTCATTTTCAATTTTAATAAGATGAAACTCAAAGGCAATTGTCATAGTCTTCTATTTCTATTTAAAACATGTATATATTCAAAGTTGCATAAAAAATAACAGTGATAATGTTATTAAGCAGAAAACCAACATAAATATGCCTTTTGTTACATGCACTGCTTGAAATTATGACCATTAGCTGATAACTCATCAAGGGAAGAGTGTATAAGATAAGTGCTCATCCTACTTCTATAAAATTGAAAATAACACACTACAATGATTACCAACCCTAAAATTTCATCCTCTTGCTTAGTTTTGTGTGACTCTAATATTTGATAAACCTATGCAATCAATGTAATGGTCATGCTCAATATCCTGGGAAAAGTAAGTAACTTTCTATTTTAAAATGTGCCTGTCCCATTTTTAAATAGACTATAAAATATGTATAAATCTGGGCGTTAAGTTTTGAAATTCCAAGAAAATTTGCATCACAAATTCAAAGAAAACTAATATACTATGAATTTTGTTCTGAGTATGTAAGATGGTGGTAAAAATATGTTGGCTGGGGTGGTGCCTGTGGCTCAAAGGAGTGGGTGCTGGCCCCATATACCAGAGGTGGCAGGTTCAAACCCGGCTAGCCCCAGCCAAAAAAAATGAAAAAAAAAAAAAAAATATATATATATATATATATGTTGTCTATCTAACAGGTCAGAACAAAAGTGATATATAATCTAAATATTTTCTCTGGGATCATTCAAATGTTCAGCTTTTCAAAACGTATGCAACTATTATAAGCAGTGAAAGTAAAAACACTTTCCATAATATTAGATCTCTAATCTGCTTCTAAATCAAGAGGGACTTTATCTAACAATTGCAATCAGTGTAACTGGCTTATTGGACCCTCAATGAATCCCCAACAATAAAAAAAATAATAATTAAAAAAAATTTTAAGAACTGTAGGAAAAAACAAGCATATGCCACTGCCAAACAAGTAGCTAACTTGTTCTAGTTTATCCAGTTTTCCATTCAGAGTGCTCTTATATCCCTCATTATTCTTAAATTAAAGGTTTTGACAATAATATAGATTGTTTCTCTTCCTACATCAACTGATGATGTTGAACAATGAATAACTTCAATGGCACCTTTACTTTAAAAAGCTAAGGTGAATATACTATACTTATAATTTCTTGTGTGACAATTTGTATATGATCAAGGTAAAAATGGATAATCAAGAAAATAGGTCAATTTTTGCGAAGATAAAAGATAGAATATAAAATTATATTTAAAATGTGAACACATTTAGAGATTGAATGAAGTAGGATCAGATTCCAGTGTAATGAATGTTGCTTATTTCATACTATGTATGCCAAATAGCTATATTAACCAATTCTGTAAAGTTCTATGTTTTATACTCTTGAACAATAAAATCTATATTCATTGTTTCCTTTTATTTTTGAAAGTGATGGTTCACACGTTCACTTTGACTCTTCAAGTTGGAAGCAGTCTAAAAGAGAGAAAGGAGACAGGGCACTTTGAATGACCTGGTATGAAATAATGGCAGCTAACAAGAGGAATCTCCAGAGATTCTGTCTCCTAAGGGCAGAAACATCAAAATAATCTGACTTTTCTTTTGTTCTGGCATAAAGCTTACTCCAGAGCCAAACAAAATTATTTCTACTGTTTTGTTGTTGTTGTTGTTTTTGGAATCCATAGCAAACTTCTTTGGATGAATTTCTTATTAAGTCTTAAGAACAGCTGGCCCTAGCAGTACAATCCTGGCTAAAGCAGCACGATCTCTGGCAGCATATACCTGGGCACACAGGGATTGTTCCTAAAAGGTCATTTCGTGGGAATTTACCTCAACACTTGAAAATAGAGACATTTTTAATGTTCAGAATAAAATATACCAATTAAATCACAAAATGTACTTCACTCTTTGAATATCTATTAAAAATTCTTCCTATATCTTTAAATTCTATAAATTAGTTTCAATAGTTTCTATGCAAATAATTTACGTCTGCCAAATTACATACTTTGTAATAAAATAATTACCATTTGAGAAATTAAGTATATGAAAATAGGTTAAGAGACTGAAGGCTGCATGTGGGAAGACTTAAGGGAGGAGACATATCTTGATTTGCTTGCATTGCTAATAATAATGATTTTATAAGTTTGAAACTAATACTCAATTATTAATTGTTAGTAGTTTAGAAATACTATTAATAGGGAACAAAGTCTAGACAAAGGGAGACAGTAATGGGGATTTTGATTCGGGCTGATTTTCTGGGCTGTAAGCACAACGTATGAGATCCTATCACTTTAATATTTCTGCAGCCTAGTGGGTTGTAAATCCTCACCTTTCCTCCCTACTGGGCAGCAGCTGGTTAGAAGTCTTGAAGCTGCTTTCTGCCAGTGCAAGGCTGTGTGCTCTGAGGGAGTGGTTTTGGGAGTTAAGGATGTGAATTTTTTAAACTTTCTTTAACCCAGGAAGACTTGCCCCAGACCCGATAATAAGAAGAAAGATCTTCTTTCTTCTGTCATCTTGATTGGGCCACAGGAGTCTGTTTGGAGGCCATATTAAAACATCACATCTGTGGTGTGTGACTGTGGGTCAGCTAGAATTTGATCCTTGAGTCAGCCTCTGATTGGCTTCCTTATCAAGACTTTGCTTACATTAAGACCATTATACTTTGAAACAGTAAAAAGCAACAAGTAAATCCAATTAACATAATCAGCTGTAGAGTTAAGTCTAGCTAGCAGGAATGTAAGCACAGCAAGAACCTTGGTGGGATTCTTTGCTTTGCTTTCATGAAATTTATGACTGTAATACTGATGTATGAAATAAATACAGAGCTAGCCTGATACTTGCACTGGCATATTGGAAGCCTCTGGAAGAAGTGTGTGCCACCTCCCGAGCCCCGCTGCTCTTAAGAATCTCTCTTTGTCTGTGTCTATTATTTCTTTATATTAATATTCTATAACTCCTACTACTAATTCTCTGATCTCCTCACACCACCAGGCCATAAGGAAGTAAACCCACCACGTGTAGAAGTTGGTCTGTGACAAGGGACGAAGTTATTATCTTGGGCAGTAAAAAGGTGCTTTCACTAGATTAAACCTGTATTTATATTTCTACTACTTGTTAGATCCTACTTCATGTGCAAATAAGATTTTCTTATATATCAGGAAATTAATGTTTATTTACCTGAAGGGCTCTCAAATTTCCTCTTATTTGATGAAATCTCACTGTAGAACAATGAAGATGAAAAATGGAAGGACAATCAATTTTATAGAATAAGAATAGTTTTATTTTATTGATCTTTATGATCTGAACTATAAGGTTAAAAAAAAAAATCGTGAAAAAGCGTTCACATCTTAAGTCATGACCTACTACAAAACAAAAATACACATATTGTCCAAGCCTTACAAATAGAATTGCATCATGGAAATTTTAAAATTAAAAATAATGTGCCTCCTAAATTGAAGTTAACTTACAAGTAGCAACTGTATTTCACATTCTGATTAAAAAATATGCATATTCAACTCACAAAAATTCTGGAAAACATGAAATTTAAGAATAGTAAATAACACATCATGAAATCATGAAACAAAATCAGAATAAAGGTAATGATTTTGGAGAGACACAATATTACCAAAAATAAAATTAAAAGGCCTTATGGGACTCATATTTATTAATAATCTTTTTTTGATTGGAGAAAATATCATTTTTTAATTGAGTGCTGAAAAGCACAGTATTCCACAGACATTTCATGGACATTCATATAAATAGCAGAGTCTACTGAGTGCCTATCTGCCTGTATCTCTCTCTCCTTTGGAAACAAGACAAAATATATCAATCTTTTGCAAATTGAACTAATTTTCAAAGTTATAAAATAAAAATCTCTCAGATGAGTAAGGATTAACAAAACTGATATAAATACCATCACATTCACTGAAGATTAAAATTGCCCAATTTTATTTCTCAATATTAGAACATCCTGGAAAAAAAAGGATTAAAAAACACTACCCTTTTTGTCAGAGAAAATATTGAATTGGACAAAGTTAAACAAACAAGGGAGGCTTTGTTTAAGGCTTTTGCAATTAGGGAGAGAGGTCATAATTCAGTCTGAACTCAACTCTGCTGAAAAAAAAATAAAAAGAAGAAGAAGAAAAAAAAGGCAGTAAGCATTTTGAAGGCTGAAGTGAGAGGGTGATTGGATGCCATATGTGTTAACGTATTAGCTTTTCCCAATATAAATGTACACAGGAGGCAATTATACATCTAGGAGAAAGGTGCTTGCTGATATTGGGTATCTATATTCCTAAAGAAATTAAGAAATAGGAACTCTGTCACATTTCAAGAGATGGGTTTCAAGTCTTTAAGAAGCACTTTGCTAGGCTGTGAAACTGGCAAAAATCTGGGAGGAGATTTATAAGGGGCAGAGAAAAGAATTACAATGCTAAATTTTCTAGTGTAAATACTGTAAGAAAAGGGAGTGTCAGGAAGAAGCTTGTGTACAGTTTACTCAAGATGAGAGATCATTAAAGGCCTTCTTAGACATTTCAAGCTATTTTAGTATTTTTTAACCATCTTTTCATGTAATTAAAATTATTTCAGTACATTTTTTCATATAAATTTACAAGATTATAAGGTGTTTTTTTTTTTTTACCATGTTAACGAACTAATGTATTTCAGCATCTATTTTAGAACCTACAGGAGTGAAATTTCATGCTTAACTTCCTTTGAGAATCATGTAAGCTTTGAATCAGATTAAGACGACTTAGTCTAACAATATCCCACCAGAAGAAAAAAATAAAAAATGATAGGTTAACTTAAATATTTTTCAACCCTTTAACTAATTTATATATTATTGATCTTTGTTATCCCTGTTCTAGCCACCCTTGTTTTTAGTTTCTTCAATTCACTAAGCTCCTTTCTACCTGAGGGTAATCTACACAGGGCTGTCCCTAGAATGTGCTAAGCCAAGGAAAATATTTTTTATAAAATTCTTATCCATGTAAATAATTTGGCATACCTTGTATCAGGTGGTTAACATAATTCTGGTACTCATTGTCACATTTGTCTGAAAGAAATCCTATACAGGTCAACAGGAGTATTTTGACCACCAAGTTGCCCCTGGAAGTTGGACCAGCCACGGGCCACAGAATCTGCCACTGGAGACCTCTGCCATCAGAATTCCTAATGACATCTGGGGAGCCCCTGAACAAAAAGATAAGTCGAGAACCCAAAGAAAGGAGGACCACACAAGAGCTCATATTTAATATCTGTAGTCTTCTGGCAGTCCTCAACATTTAGGTCATTATTAAAAAGTCCCTGTAAAGCTTACAAACCTGCTTTTCTAACGGTGGTAATATCAGTCTCTATAGGCTTTTGCCACTGCCTGGAGTCCATTCTTTGTTTTCATCTAGCCAATTCCCATCAGCCTGCAATTCTCAGCTTAAGTTCCACAGGGAAGGATTTATTTCCCTGACTAGAATCCATCTTTATTTTAGTTATCTTTTATGATAGTGTACCCTTCATTTCACATAATTAAACATAATTATACTTAAATTACAACCTATGCAATTATTTAATGTCTGTCTTTTCTAGTGAATTGTAACTTTAATGAGTTCAGTCTGTCCCTCCCATCCCATGCCCACCCATTTCCTAGCACAGAGCTCAGATCCAGTTAATATGGTATATAATCAAAACGTATTTATGAATGAATAGAATCATCTTTTAAAATTCTTAAAACTTCCTACCCTACTATTGAAAAGTACCATATACAGCCCATACGTGTCTCTGTCCTATCTGTATTATTTCAGGTTGGATTCAATTTAAATAAATAGAACTTCCCCGAAATTTTTCTCTGAGGTAAAATTTACTAATAATGTATATATTTAGGGTATACAACGTAATGTTTTGAAATATATTTATAGTAACATGATCAGCAAAATGGAGCTAATTAATATTTTCAGAATTTTAAAATTAATATTTGGAATTTTATTATTAATTGTGCCAGCCACCTGATTTCAAATTTCTAACCATTTACTAATGTTAACTATTTATTTTTATTTTCTAGGGCGATATGTAGGAACATAAATTTATAATAATTGCTGCTGATACAGGGTGGTGGCAGCCCCAGCAGTGCCAGCCACCAGGGATGAACTGCCTTGTTCTCTGCACTGCCACCCCAGGGGTGTTGGCATCACAGGAGGAGGGGAGCCAAGGTGGGAAAGCCAAGTGGAGAGGTGCAAGCACCTCAGAAGCCGGTGGATCCCTAGCTAGTTGAGGGGGACTGCAGCACAGCCCCAGCTGCCCAGGCCATTTCTACTTTTCCCTTGTTTCTGGGTGCAGTGCTGAGGTGTGAGGCTGCCCTCTGCGGCTGGGTGTACCCCAGTTCAGGGTTCCCCGATTCAGGGATGAACAGGGAAGCCCCCATTTCCTAGGCCTGGTCAATTGCATAAAATTCCCTAACTCTGGGAAATTTCATGATGAGAATGAACTGACTTGTTGCCCCCAGGGGAAGGGACTATGTCTATTCATTTGTCAACACATTCATTAACCTTACCCAAAGGGAAGGGAGTGTATCCATTCATTTTTTAAGGCTATATATATAATCCTAGACAAAGGACCCAGGCAAGGATTTCCAACTTGGGTCTTTCTCTCTGCCAGGAGCTCTGGTGCTTTTTCTCTATTCTTTTCTGTAGAATAAATCCTATCTTACCACTGATCTTTGGTCATGGGTTCATTCTTCCATCTGCAAGACCAAGGAACTACTGATGAAAGAAATTCTAATAACACTACTACTAACTACAGTAGCTAATAACAGTTATTGTAGGTTTCATTTCACTGCAATTGGCATTTTGCTTATATTATTCCTTATTCATATGAAAATTTTGATGAAGTAATTATCATTTTGAAGATGAGGATAATGAAAGTATCAAAGTTTGCTACACCTTACCAAAGGTGACACACTTTATCAGTTGCAGAGCCAGCTGTCTTACAACAGAACCAACAGAACTTGCATTTTTCCATTCTCGTAAAGTATCAGACAAATAGGTGTTTCTTTTTTTTTTTTAGAGATACTAAAATATTTCCACAGATTATTGACTGTTAATTTGTGATAATTTATACGATGATTATATTCTAGGCAAAAGATTTGTGAAATTGTACAAAGATTAAATCAAAATGAAATATGGATAATCACATTTGTGTGAAAGAGGTCAGTAAAAGAAAAAATTTGGAGTTCTATGGATATTAAGTGTCAGATTACATTTTCTTTAATTTGCTAGTTTGGACCCAAAGTAAGTGACAACTAAATCTGCATAAACTAAGTTCTTAAGATTTAAAGAAAAGAAACATGGAAGGACAATTGTGTACTACAAAATGTAAGAGCAACCCTGAATTTCATTCAAGATTAAATTGAGATTTTGTAAGGATTGAAAATGGTTAAGAATTCAGAATGAGCTATCTATACTCATGAGAAATAATGGGTACTTCCTTTGAAAATTACTAGCATATTTTTATTAGAGAATCTGAATATTAATTATTTAACATATTTGGCTTTGAAAATACACTATGTAGTCTTCAAAACTACTAAAGAGAAGATATTAGTGATAGACCAGTGAGATGGTTCCAATAATAGTCCAGGCCAGAAAAATGATGAGGGTTCTAACTAGGGTGACAGCTTCCTAATAAAAAAGCTTTGCCGGTGGCCTGGGGGCTCAGAGATGAGTAGGAGAGACAGCTGGAAATAGTCAGCCTTATTATTTATAATGGCCTTATTTATGCTATCATGTTAAAATTTTCTTTTGCAAGTTAATTATCCTCTATCAATCGGCAGCCCTTAAAACAAAAATTCACATTTTCATTTATACAATAATGTTTTTGTAAAGTGACACTTACTATACACTAAATGAAGTATGTAAAGAGGATAATGACTCTTATGAAAGGTAGATGCAGGGGAGAGGAGAAAAAATAAATATATACCTGGGAATATAATTTTAACATGACATCTCCACATTTTACAGAGTTCCCATTGGATGATTCATGCTCTGGCCAATATTGCAGTGCTTTCAAGTTCTAAACAAAGAAAAAAAATCTACATTTTGAAATGAGAGAAAATGCACCATTTGTCATACTTCTGTTGGTCTCATCTCAATACGTGAGGTAATGTTAAATAATAAACTCAATGAACTATAAAGATAAATCACTGAATGCTTCTTTATCAAAAATATTACTGCCTTAGCTCATGGAGATATTAATTATAAAGTTCTATTAAATTCACCATTCTTTTTTTAATCATCTCTCCTTCTAATATACACTACCAATAACCTTTTCTAAGTCTTTTAACATATTGCTTAGTTCAAAAGTATTTCAACTTCTGTTTGCCACTCTCAAATTTTAACACATTACCTGTGAAGTGTCATCCATTCTGAGAACCAAATAATTCATTTGGTTCATAGTTTAAATGCTTAGCTAGATTCAACATTAGCTGCGGGTTTGTCATACATGGCTTCAATCAGCCTAAGAAATGTGCCAACTGTGCCTATTTTCCCAAGTGTTCCTGTTAGAAAAGAATGCTGAATTTTATAAAATGCTTTTTCTGCATCTATTGAGAGTATCATATGGTCTTTATCTTTGCTTCTCTTGATAAAGTGAGTTACATTTTTGGATTTGTGTATATTAAAGCAGCCTTGCATCCATGCGATGAAGCCTACTTGATTGTGATGTATAGTTTTTTTAATGTGTAGCTGCAATCTATAAGCTAAAATTTTGTTGAGTATTTTTTCATAGATATTCATTGGTGAAATTGGTATGTAGTTCTCCTTTCTAGTTGGGTCCTTTTATGATTTTGTGTCAGGGTGATATTTTCTTCATAGAATGTGTTGGGGAAGATCCCTTCCTTCTCAATTTTTGGAATTGGTTCTGCAGTATGAGCTGTTCTTTGAAGGTTTGATAAAATTTTGATGTGAAGCCATCTGGTCCAGGACTTTTCTCTGTTGGAAGTTTTTTGTTGTTTCTTCAGCCTCAGTGTTTATATTGGTCACTCAAGAGATCTGTTTCTCTTAGTTAAATCTAGGGAGATGGTGTATTCCAAGTATTGTCCCATTTCCTCCACATTGTCATATTTCTTTGCCGCGGACCGCCGGTCGATGGGCCTCAGTCCGAGGGTGATCAGGGAGAACGGTACAGGTTGGTTGAGAGGTCGACGCAGGAAAAATGACAGACTGCCACACAGCATGTGATGAAGGAAGCAGCTGCAAATTTTACTGAGAGTATATGTTGGTATTTATACATTTTCTTTCCAAGGTTCAAACAATGCAATCTTTATTTTGCTTATGCTTATAAAATTATCTTTGTGTCTGCATATGCGGTTTATCATGCATTACATGTTTTCAAGGTTTTGCTCTCCGGAGGGAGGTGATTTATCAGTAACACCTGCTTACTCCCTCTTTTCTCAGGAATGTCAAGGTTTGTAACTTCTCTCAGTTCTGCAACTCTCTTCAGTTTCTTATGATCTTATTTTTAAAACAGTTGGACATATTCTTTTATGTATAATGCTTGACTACTTCTATATATATTTTCTATATATTTTTACTTTTATTAGTAATTATACTTTGATTCATAATTGATTGTCAAACATTAAACTATTCTATTGATTTGTATTACATATGAAAATTAGTGAAGCAAGATGTTTTTCTAAGTAAAGTTTTACTGCAGGTGGTGATAGTGCATGTCGTGTTGGAACATCTTGTTTGCTGTGCCTGCATTGTCTCAAGTCACTGACATTTATGGTGGGAACATGCTGTTGTGCAGGCTTACTTGGAGCCACTGAGTCTGGCACAGTCACACTTTTTGTGCTGTTTCTGGACCAGCTATCTTTGTGTTCATTCTTATTGCTTACTTATTAGGACAAACAGACATTCAGTCTAACATGCACGTACATTGTAACAGAAAGCCATACCCTTAGATTAATGCGATAGAAAACGGCATGCTGGGCAACATTTCTGTTGCTGCGCACACTGGGGGTGCTGGGGGCTTCGCTCCGGGGAGCACAGACCTCCACTCCGTCACTTACAGCGCGGACAGCGCCACCTCGCTGCGGCTTGATGCCGAGGGTGCGGCATTTCTTGTCATAGACATTTTTGGAGTAGGCAATAATCACTCTTACAGTTCTGTACTATCAGTAGTTAATTCTCCCTTTTCATTTCTGATTGAAATTATTAAATAGATTACTTTTTTCTAATTAACCTAGTCAATAGTTCATTGATTTTATTTATCTTTTCAAAGAACTAATTTTGGATTTCATTTATTTTCTGAGTGATTCTTGTTTTCAATTCCATTTATTTCTGATTTATTTTAGTTATTTCTTTTCTTCTGCTAGGTTTGGTGACAGATTGCTCTTCCTTTTCCATTATTTTAAAGATTGTTCATTAGAGTCATGATGTGCTCTCTTTCTGTTTCTGTCTTGTATATAGGTACCTAATTTGATATATGTACCTCTTAAGACTACTTTTACAGTCTCTCATAGGTTTTGGTATCTTGCGTCTTCATTGTTGTTATATTCAAGGAAGTTAATAATTTCCTTCTTTATCTCCTTCTTGATATAAATGTCATTCAGTTTCCATTACTTGACATGGATATAAAAATTTTTGTTAGACTTGAGTTCTACCTTTATTGCCTTGTGGTCTGAGAAGATGCAAGGTATAATTTTAATTCTATTAATTTTTTGAGGTATTATTTATGTCCTAGGATATGATCTATTTTGGAGAATATTCCATGGGATGATGAGAAGAACATATATTCCTAAGCTTTGAGATATTCCTAAGAGCTCTGTTCTTTATATGTCTATTAAGCAAGTTGTTTTAGGGTTATGTTTGAGTCCCCTGTATCTTTGTTTAGTTTTGTTTGAAAATCTGTCCAGTTCTGAATGAGGGATGTTAAAGTCATCAGCTCTTATGGTGTTATAGGATATCATGTTGATCAGACCAATTAAGGTCTGTTTTACAAATCTGGGGGCATTTAAGTTGGATGCATGGGTATTTAGAATTGAAATAACCTCTCATATTGTTCCTTTGACCAGTATGAAGCATCCATCTCTTGTCTTTTTTACTTTCGTTGATTTAAATCTGCTTGTATATGAAAATAAGAATGAAACCCTTCCTTTTTTATGATTAGACTTTTCCAGAAATAGTTTTTCCAACCAACCCTTCACCCTTGTCTTGGTTTATCCTTCAAGGTGAGGTGTGTTTCCTGGAAATAGCATATGGGTGGCTTATGCTTTCTTATCCAATCAGCCACCCTTGGCCTCTTCAGTGAGGAATTTAAGCCATTAACATTTATTGAGAGAATTGATAAGTGTGGTGGAGTTCTATGCGTCTTATTTCATGAAAGTCCATTGCTTAGTTTTATCCTTTGTGTTGTTGTAAAAGCTAGGGTTTGTACTTTAGTTTCTGGGTGTTTACTTTGGTGGTGGTCTATTGCGTGGTCAGTGTGGAGAACAGGTCTAAATATTTTCTTTAGAGCTGCGCTTGTTCTGGCAAACTTCCTCAATGTCTGTATATCATTAAAAGATTTAATTTCTCCCCAAATTTAAAAGCTTGAAAAGTTTTAGTGGAGAAGTCTGCTATGACCCTAATTGATCTGACCCTGTAGGTCAATTGGTGCTTACGTTTGGCTGCTTGCTGAATATATATAAAAAAAAATATGTATATATATATTTGGACAGATTTATGACAATTTCTCTTGCATAAGCTATGTATTATTTAAGATGACCTGGTGTTCAATATCCCTCTGAAAGGAGTGTGTTAAAAGCTTTTATGATACTTACAGAATTTTCACTTACGATATCTTCTAGTAAAGCTTTCGTTCCTCTGGGACATTCTTCTTCTCTTCTGTGATACTTAAAATTTGTATATTTGAATGCTTTGTAAAGTCCCACAATTCTCTGAGTGAACATTATGCTTTCTCTCTCTTCTTTTCTGCTTCTTTAACTTCATATGTTAGCTTAAGAGCTTCATCCTCTAGAACTGAGATTCTTTCTTATTCATGGTCAAATATGAGAGTGACACTTTACATTACATATTTAAGTTCCCAAATTGATTCCTTCAATTCCTGAAGCTCTGCTGCATCCTTTCTATATTCTTCATATCATTCATTCATTATTTGGTTCTGTTTTTGGTTTTCCATTTGGTTATTTCCCACTTTCTCAGTAACTTTCTTCATTATTTCTGACCATCAATATTTTAAATTACATTTCAGTCATTTTCTATCATTTCTTTATAGATCGATTCCTCTGCAATAACTACCTCATCATTCCTTGGGGTAGTTTTTCTCTTCTGGTTTTCCATGTTGCCAGAATTTCTCTGTTTTTTTTTTTTTTTCTTTTTCTTTTTTTTCTTCATGAGTGCTTCCATCCTGCCTGCTTCAATATCCTACCTTTTCCATCTCACTACACCCTTCTCTTTAAATTACCTTGTCTCTGTGATTAGATGTTGAATTGTCCTTGTGGGATAGGACCAAATGAAAGAGAAAAGTGAAAAGAAAAAAGATAGACAAAGAGAAAAGAAAAATAAAAGGGGGGAATGAAAGGAAAGATTGACCAAAAAAAAAAGAAGAAGAAGAAGAAAAAGAAGAAGAGAGAAGAGAGAGGCAAGAGTAACAGTGGTGTTCAGCAGGATACTTTGACCCACATACACATTTCCTGGCCTCAGTGGGGCTGGAATAGGTGTGTTCCTGGAGGTCAGGATCTCCTTTACAGCCTGAGAAAAAACAAGACCTCACCACCACCGAAGAGAGAAGCAGAAGCAAAAGATGAAGATCAAGATTAAGAAGGGTGGCACCTGTGGCTCAGTGAGTAGGGCGCTGGCCCCATATACTGAGGGTGGTGGGTTTGAACCCAGCCCTGGCCAAACTGCAACAAAAAAGCAAGACATGATTGCAAGAGGGACCTTACCTAACAAATGCAATCAGTGTAACCTGGCTTATTGTACCCTCAACGAATCCCCAACAATAAAAAAAAAAAAATAAAAAAATAGCCAGATGTTGTGGTGGGCACCTGTAGTCCCAGCTACTCAGGAGGCTGAGGCAAGAGAATCACCTAAGCCCAAGAGCAAGAGGTTTCTGTGAGCTGTGATGCCGCCATGGCACTTTACCTAGGGACAACATAATGAATATTAACTTGCATGGAACTCTATTTGGATATTTCCACAGTAAACTTGATTTCTGTGGGTACCCATTCCACTTACCAGGGAATCCAGAAAAACGTAATTATGACTATGGCTTTCAGAAGTAAAATAATATCCAAGGAAATAATAGCAGCATATATAGGAAAGAAAAGAAAAATAATCAGAATAAAATATATGTGACTATGCATATGTATTATGACTTCAGTAAGGGGAAATAGGAAGCTATACAGATTAGAATTTTTAGAACCAAATTTTATATCAATATGTTGCGGGAAAAAACAATCCTAATTGGTTTGAGGAAAAGAATTGGAGATGATGTTCCAACAACAAAACATTAAAACTTTGTTTTAATTTGTATTGTACTGATTGTAAGACATCATACAAACAAAATACATGAAGCATTCCTACTTAGATGTTTTTCCTGTTCAGAGCTGCGAAATCAAATAAGTATGACAATATAGTTGTATACAATCAACGAAAACCACAAAACTAGAATTATGCATAACTTCAACATCTTAAATTTTCTCAAAAAATTTTATTTCTATACTCTTTAGTCACTATCTTTTCTTCAAATAGCCTACTCTTGCATGCTTTGGTTATAAAAATACAGTTGAACCTCTGTCAGTTGACCATCCCAGGGACTGCAGCAAACTGGTCAGTGTATGGAGGTGATCAAAATAAGAGGCAAGGCTTACCATACTGATATGTACATTTGTTGCTTGTTCAGTCTATGAAAATTTTGTCAACTTAAGGAAGTGGTCAATTAAGGGAAATGGTCAACAATGGAGGTTCTACCATATGTATGTTTATACATGGAATACAATTAAAGAAAACAATTTTTATGTTTACTGATCCTTTAAAATGTATTAACAATTTTATTATCATATCCTGGAATGTATATTTAATTTTGGAATATTAATTCATTCCATGAAATGTATTGAAAATGAATTTTTTTTCCTGCTTATTGTGGGCAATAAAGGCCCAAGTTAGCTAAATTACAAAGCTTAACCAAAATATATGTGCAAAAAATATATAGAACGGAGAAGACGGTTTGCAAACTAGTTTGTAATATAGCAGTGGTAGGGGTAGATAATTATGAGGACAGAACCTATGCTGTATAGGATATATGAATGGGTCACTGGAAATCACTACTTCAAGAAGTTATTCGAAACCTGTGTTAAAAATATGATTGTAAAATCTACCTTAGCTTAAAAATTTAGCTAGTTATAAGTTTGCACCCAAATACCTACATCCTCTTACATCAGACTTTTATCAATAATCTGAAGGACTGAGCTGATCATGTGTTCTAAAAATCCCTAAGGTTTCCAAAATATAATTTTAACATAATGAAAACAAACTTATGGTGCTTGAACCTTTACTTTTTTTTCTTGAAAGAGTGTAACTTCTCTTTCAATTCCTTAATTTTAGGAAAGGACGAAGTGGCTAAAATTCTTTGAAATGTTCTCCACTGGATGTATCCATTTATTTGTTGTAGTTATGAAATTCCATGATTCTCAATATGTGAGGTTTAATTAAGCAAACATTAAGAAAATGACAGCTGAAACATAGTAAAATAATAATATTAATGATAGTAAGGAGAGTGTCAATGTAGTTTGTGTGAAGCAAAAGCAACATTTTTCATGACAAACTTTATAACTAACTTTTAGTCTCTCAACCAAAGAATCAATAATGAAGGATTTATTATACTTAATGACCATTGCTAATCACGAGTTACTGCCAGATGTTGATTAGTTTTTAAATGTATATTTAGTATTCTGTCAGTGAGAAAAATGAAAAATAATTTTTTAATATTATATTTAATTTTTCCAAAGCAAGTATAGAGATTATTAAAAGTTACATTGAAGTTTTTTGTGCATTATAAATCTAATAATACAAATACTGTCTTATAAAAAAGATACTGGGCAGTGCCTGTGGCTCAGTGGGTAAGGCACCAGCCCCACATACCAAGAGTGGCAGGTTCGAATCTGACCCTGGCCAAACTGCAACAAAAAATAGTTGGGCGTTCTCACAGGTGCCTGTAGTGCCTGCTGAGGTAAGAGAATCACCTAAGCCCAGGAGTTGGAGGTTGTTGTGAGTTGTGACGCCACAGTACTCTACCGAGGGCGACACAGTGAGACTCTGTCCTTAAAAAAAATAAAAATTAAAAAATTAAAAAGATACAAAATATTTTCCTCCTATATTAACCCCATAATCAAGAGCCTTTTGAATTTAGAAGTACAAAGGATTAAAGATAGCAGTCGTACAAATCTTGATAAACCTAAAAAAAAAAAAAAAAGATATAGAATCTTCAATACCCTGAAAGGGGAAAAACCTCTATTGAATTCCAGAATAAGAGAAGAGTAAATATCATTCCATGGTCAAAGGATGCAAAGGATGCAAAAATATAGTTATATAGAATGAATAGGAGTTAGTTCTCAAGATTCAAGGCAGAAGTCAAAGAAAATGGGATTATTGATAGCTATACCAAATAGAATAGTTTGAGAAAAATTATAGGATCTTCTTTTGAGGCAGGGTCTTTCTCTGTGGCATAGGCCAGCAAGTGTAGTGGCATGAGCATACCAAACTTAAACTCCTTGGCTCATGTGCCTGCTACCTCACATTCCTGAGTAGCTGGGACAATAGGCATGCATCATCACACTTAATTTTGATTGGTAAAAAATAAATTGCAATATTTTTCAGTGACTCATTGCATTGTAATGCCAGGTATACAAATAAAGAAATACATACAGTGAATTGTGGGGAAGTGATGTGTGGGAAAGTATCTGAAATCCCAACATTTGCAACAACGTGGATGGACTAGGAAGACATTATGTTAAGTGAAGTAAGCCAAGCACAGAAAGACAAATCTTTCATGTTCTCATTCATATGTGGGAGCTGAAAATTAAAATAATTGACCTCATGGAGATAAGGAGTAGAACGACAGTCACCAGAGGCTGGTAAATGAAGTGTGGAGGGATGGGATAAAGGAGATGAATAATGTATGCCAAAATATACTCATTTAGAATGCATAAGATCCAGGGCTCAATAGCACAATGGGGTGACTATCATCAAAAACATGTGACTATATTTTAACATAACTAAAATAATGAAATTTTGTTTTACTTTCCTGTAATATAAAGAAATGATAAATGTTGAGGTGACAGATATACCAATTATTCTGATTTTATTGTTATACATTGTGGTCCTTTATCAAAATATCACATATACATGCATTATGTACTATTATGGACCCATAATGATTAAAATAAAAATTAAAAAAAAAATAAAATGCTATATGGACCAAAAACAGCAACCAATAATAGAGATTTAAATTCCAGCAAATGATATTTTAGCACATATAGAAATATTTATATGACTTTTATCCCACATTTAAATATAGTAAATTATACAGATGTGCTCTATTATTTAATGATTGTTAACTTTCCAATATGAAAATGGCTGTGCATAGGAGGTGGAGTAAGCAAATAAAATACTCCAGCCAAATGTCCTCATGCAGAAACACAAAAATTGAAAAACTACTCATTCAAGAAAGAATTTTAATAAAAACCAAAAATCAATTGAACAATCACAGTGTCTAGTTTTAACATTGTATTAAGGAAAAGACACTGAAGAGGCTAAGAAAGACAGGTATGCACTGCATACATCACTGTGCCCTATTGCCCTGGTAGCATCATAGCCGAGAATCTGTGTGCTCTGGGGAGAGATGGTGAAGTGCTTGTGAGACTTTGCAATGGATCAGGGCTACCTTATCAAGGGAAGCACAGCACATGGCAGAACTCTGCCAGTGCCCATGGAGGGAGCATGTAGACCAGCTCTGGTCAAAGGGGCATCCTCTGCTCCAGTGGTAGAAAGTTGACTTCCTGCTAGTTCCTCCACTGTTGATAAAATCATCATGGGACCCTGAATAAATCTGAAAGACAGTCCACAAAGACTGCAGTCCTTGGGCAATTCCTGTGGCTGGGTTGTGCATGTGACACAGTGGTACACCAGTAGTGGAGGCTAAGTGAATGCCTGTGTCATCCTGTTCCCAATTCCATCCAGTGTAGCTCAGGGAGAGCCTTCTTCCAGTGGTAGAAAGCAATGGGAAGAGTACAAAGTCTGTGTCTTGCAACTTCAGTGCCAGATCAGCCATGGTAAAATAAAGTACCAAGTAGATTCCTGAAGCCCCTGACTCTAGATCCTGGATGGCATTTCTAGAACCACCTGGGCCAAAGGGAATATGACACCTGGAAGGGAAAGACTCTCCTGGCAGGATTCATCACCCGCTGACTAAAGAGACAATAGGCTATAAATATGCATTGGTGGTATCCAAGGCAGCAGTCATCATAGGCTTTGGGAAAGATGGGTTTGGCTTCAAATGTGACCCACAGCACTTCCAGCTGTGGTAGCCATGAGAATGTGTTTACATTAATTTTCCCCCAACTCCAAGCAGCTCAGCTCAGAAAGTGAGAATCCTGTTTTGAGTAAAGTGGGGGAGAAGAGTGAAAGACTTCACCTGGTAATACAGGGAATTCTTCCATACCTAACTCTACCAACAAAGAACCATTAGGAGTCTGCAAGAGTCCCAGCATTATTGGTCTCTGGACACCCTGCACTGCTGATATAGAGGCGTTGATCATAGACTTAGATCACAACATTCAATTCCCATTGATCACCTGAAAGCCATCTCAAGAAGAATGAGTTCAAAAAAGACCAGACTGAAAAGATTAGAATAAACACCTGACTCCAAGAATATCAAGAGAATCCAGGAAAACTTGACTCCACCAAATGAACTAAATAAGCCATCAGTATCAATTCCAGGATGTTGGAGAAATTCTCTTTCAGACAAAAAATTCAAAATAGTGATCCGAAGAATCTCAATGAACTGCAAAACAAAACAGGGAAGGAATTCAGAAGCCTATCAGAGAATTGTAATCAAGAGATTGAAATAAAAAAAAAAATTAAGAAGAAACATTAGAGCTGAAAAATTCAATTGACAAATAAAAAATGTATGAGAGTCTTAGAAGGAAGAAGATAAAGAAAAAAAAGATGCTAGTGAAGATCAAACCCAGAGAAGTCAGAGCCCAGAGAAAGGGTAAGGGGGAATTTCTTTCTCTCTTTCATGAGCTTTCAGTGACCAGCAGGCTAACAAGATTTTTGAAAGTTTTCCCACCCACATGAGCCCAGGAATGGCATCAAACATGGAGTAGTGGAGAGAACTTACGTGATTCTGGAGGTTGGATGTGCTGCATGGGACTCCCCTCTAAAGGGAGTGTCATGAGAAGCCAGACAATTGACTGTCTCCCACTCAGATGCTTCTCTCCCCAACCCTCTCTCACCCACTGTAACCATTTTAATGCATCACTGAATTCAGTTTGCTAGTATTTCCTTGAGGATTTTTCAACTATGTTCATCAGATATATTGATGTATAGCTTTCTTTGTGTTGTTGTGTTGTATCTTTGTCACATTTTGGTATTAAGCTGACATTGGCCTCATAGTATGAGTTTCAGATATGCCCTTCTTGATTTTTTAGTCTATTGAATAGGTTTGGTATTAGTTATTTTTCAAATGTTTGAATTCAATGGTGACATTATCAGGTCCAGGCTTTCCTTTATGGGACATCTCTACAATGAAAATTATACAGCACTGATGAAAGAAATTAAATAGGAGACAAAAAGGAAAGATATTTCATGCTCATTGTTTGAAAGAAAAAATATTGCTAATATTTCCACACTTTGCAAAGCAATCCGTAGAATCAATATAAACTGTATCAAAATAACGACAATGTTCTTCAAAGAAAAAATTCCTAAAGTTTATATGGAACCACAAAAGACTCGTTGTATCTAAAAACCAAAATGAGAGGAACATTACCTGTCTTCAAGTTATAGGAGAGTTGTAGTAACCAAAGTATTTTCTTGATAGAAAAGAAAAAACACACACACAGAAAATAGACACAAAACCAGTGGAATGAAAGAGAATCCAGAAATAAATCTCCATAGCTTGTACACTGAATACATTTTCAATGAAAATATCAAGAACATATATTATGAAAAAGATAGTCTTTTCAATAAACAACAGTGAATAAAACTGGAAACTAGACCCTAACTCTTGACAATTTCAAAAATCAAATAAAAAACAATTAAACACTTAAATCTAAGACCCATAACTATGAAATTGCTAAAAGAAAATATTGGTAAAATTCTCCAGGACATTGAGGTTGGCAATGATTTTTTTTAATAATACTTCAAAAATCCAGCACCAAAGAAAAATTGGACAAATGGAGTCACATCAAAGTAAACCCTTCTGTTCAGCAAAGGAAATAAACAACAAGGTGAAGAGAGAACTCACACAATGTGGGAGAAGATTTTCAAACTACTTGTCTGACAGAGATTAATAAGGTATATAAGGAGCTCCAATAGCTTATTGGAAATAAAATCAAATAGTCACATTTAAAATAGTTAAACGATTTGAATAGATATTTTGCAAAAGTAGATATCCAAACTGTTAATAGGAAAATGGAAAAACTGGTCAACATCCTCGGTCATCAGAGAAATGCAGATGAAAACTCCAGGGAGATTTTATCTCATGCTACTTTAAATGGCTCTTACCCAAACAAGTAATAATGAATGGGGACAAGGATGTGGAGAGAGGGGAATTATCTTTCCCTGTTTGTGGGAATGTAGGTTAGTGTAACCACTCTGGGGAACAGTATTCAGGGACCTCAAAAATAGAACTATTCTATGAGCTACCGATCCCTCACCTAGGTATATATTCAAAAGAAATGAAATCAGTATATTTAAAAGGTATCTGTAACCCCAGGTTTATTGCCACACTATTCACAATAGCCTGCATTTGGAATCATGTCCATCAATGGATGAATGGAAAAAGACAACAGGGTATTCATGCATAATGAAATATTATTCAACCATATAAAAGAATGAAATCCCATCATTTGTAACAACATGGATGGAAATGAAGAACACTACGTTTAGTGAAATAATCCAAGCACAGAATGACAAATCTCACGTTTTCACTCATATGTAGGAGCAAAATCTTAAACTCTCTTGGAGGCAGTGAATAGAATGATAGTTACCAGAGGTTGGGAAGGGTACAAATGATTGGGGGATGGAATAGGGATTATAAAGGCAGCAACAAGGTAGTTAGATTGCTAAATACAATGCACAATATTAGATAGCATAACAAAGTGACTAAATTCAACCCTAAGTTGTGGAAAAACAAATTCCAGTTGTCTTTCATAAATTGATACTTGTTGTTTCTCTTAAGGTTCATCACAGATTGTGAAGAAATGTGTAATCACTACAAATTCTCATTATGCTTAAACTTCTTTGTACCTGATTGTGTGCTACATGACTGGGAGTAAGATAGAGTGAATTATATGTGTGGGAAACATGTAACAAAGACATTTCAAGGTACGCATACACGGAACAGAATGTCCAGAGCAGCAAAATTTACTGACCCATGACACAAAGTTAGGCATGCGACTTTAAGGAAGTTGCAGCCACAAGCACAAGCATAGGACCCTACACATCAGCAGGAATAGTTGCGATCTATGCCCAACTAAGTAACCACTTAGCTAGGCAGAACCCCAGCCTGGGCAGATCCCAGTCAGACCAATAAGCAAGAGGGGTCAAAGCAGATGTTTCCTATACTCCTCTGGACACCAACATTGGAACACACTCTCATCTGCACTTTGTGCACGTCCTGCACATCCTGCTCTTTTTGCCACGGGGTGTGACATGTTTCCTAACTTTTATCTTTTAAAATTTTCTGTACACTTCTTTGTCTGAGTCTCAATATACACTCATTGGAACCCGGAGTCAGGGCCCTACAGCCACACTCTGACAGTGTCTGGCCCCCCAAGACCCTTGGTTGTATGTATGTATTACACCGAACATTTGTGTCTTCTCTGTATAGCATTCCCAGAAACCTCTAGGGGTCCCCACAGGAGTCACCTCAATAAGTTACTTTATATTTTAAAATAACTCAAAGAGTGAAAATGGAATGATCCTAACACACACACACGCATACACACACACACGGACAAAAGCTTAGGTTATGGATGCCCCGGTTATGCTGATTTGGTTATTACAAATTTTATGTATGTGCCAAAGCATCACATGTACTCTACAAATATATGCAACTATTATGCACCCATAAGAATTAATGATGAAAATATTAAAAAAGAATACTGCTATGAATGTTGTTATTCATCTCAAATATTTTTGAATTTGGTTTGCTAACATTTTATTTTAAATTTTCCCTCATTCATAATGGAGTTTTGACAGCAAATGTTGGATTCGATATTTGTGAGATTTTGACATTAGTATTTTATATGATTAATAAATAATATTTGAAAAGATGTTCTTTTTATTCCATTATTTGATGGTCTAAGTTGTACTGGAATTGTCTGTTCTCTATATTAATAAGTCTGTTGGAGGAAATACATGAAACTGGTTGAGACGGTCTAGCATTTTTTAAAGGAATTACCAACTGAAAAATTTTTCTGGTTCTTCTGTATATATGAACATGTATATTAGTTCTCATTTCCCAGATAAAGTTAATATAATTATATTATCATCAAAAATAATCAGTTTGGCTTTAGTTCTCAAATATATTTATATATAATTCATAAATCCATTTATTATGAATATTCCTGTGATTCTGGCTCCGTGTTTTATTTCTGATTTGATTATTTTTTTCTTTCTTGTATCATAATCGGGTAATAGTATAGGCATAATTTCTATTTCTATTTTCTATTTTCTATTTCTTTTTGACCAAACTTTAATTATGAGTCACACATGCTTGACCGGTAGTTAAACTTTAATTTTAGGATTCAGAATCCTTATGGAAGTCATAAACTTTATGGTAGAAATTCTTTTTAATTTTCTGTTTTATGTTTTTGTTGTTGTTTTTATTTGTTTCTTTGCTTGTTTGCTCGATTTACTGTTCCTGTCCTCATGACTTTATCATTGTCTTAGAGGAGTGAATTAAATATTCTACCATTATTATATTTATGTTTATTTCTATTTGCATTTTGTCAGATAATATGCTTTATGATCATAAGTATTAGACTATTTGGTTTGTAGCTATTCACAGCCTCAGGTCTGTCTAAAAAGTAATTACTATTCTTATTGTTTTTTTAATCCTGAATTTTTCTTTGTTCAATAGACTAAAATTACACAATAGTGCTATATAAGTATTATTTTTCTGGTTTTAATCGGTCTGTGATTATATGTGAGAATGCCTTCTTAGAAAGTATACCTTTAAATATTTAGGAATTAAAAGCCACATTAAACAGTCACATTACACTTTGCTCTCGATGTTCTGAAATAATAATCTTCATATTTATTTGTATAAGAGTTTAGATACAAAGATGAATAAACATATAAGGTAGAATTATAAAGCAAATAGTTAAAATATAAATAATTCGTGAATCTGGGAAAAGAGCATAAGGAATTTTTGTAATTGAGTCATGTATCACGTAATGATATTTTGGTCAATGATGCACTAAATATGTGAAGGTGGTTCATAAGGTTTTAATAGAGCTCAAAAATTCCTATAACCTGGTGATGTTGTAGCCAATTAATATTACAGTGCAATGCCCTACTCGTGTGTTTGTGGTGGGTGATACTGGTATAAACAAACCTACTGCATTATCAGTTATATGAAAGTATAGCTAATATAATTATATACAGTACATAATTCTTGATAATAGATGACTATGAAACTTGTTTATATATTTATTATGCTATACATTTTATTATTTGAGACTATGCTTTCTACTTAAATGAAAACATTTATTATAAACAATATACCGTTTGGTCAGCAGCAGCCTTAGACATCTCGCGTTTATCTTGTCCCTTAATGGCATCATTTTATCCTCGGTCTTATTTAATCTTTTCTTTTGTTCTTGATAGCCCCCAAGACACTGTGGCATCTAAGAATATTTTTTCCAACATTTCTGTAACACTGAAACTATATCTGAGTAAAACATTATGCATAAAACAAAATACACAAAAATTTTTAAGCCACTGTGTAGGGTACGACGTCGTCTGGAGTTTATTTACGTTTATACACTAAAATATATGCAAGCTTTCTCAGCACTGATCAATTTGATGCTAAATTTCTTGCCAACTTTCTGGGTATTTATTCTGCCATATTCCTAGAACATAAAGTTAAAAGTTTCATTTTTAACACTAATAATAGAAACTAATATTTGAATAGAAGTGAAATGTTGAACATGTAATTTAATAATAAAATAATACCTCACAACATTTACTTTTCATATTAATCAACATGGCATAGTTTCATTTTATATTGAATGAGTTTTCATTAATCTCTTTATGAACTAAAGTGCTCCTTATGAATCTTTTCCCATAAACATGAGACATGTTAGTATGAAGCTAAGCTATCTCATAGAAAAGTAAGATTGTGGATCAATGTGTTATTAGTTTATTGAATGTCAAGATTTAACCTATTAATTCTAATTTGTACCTCACCATTTGTAACCCTGTTTTATTTTTTAAATAACTACTTCAATTGCTATTTTCTCTTGCTGATTTTTGCCTCTGGCAAGCAAAATGACCTACTAAATACTGGCATAATGACTTCCACATTCATCTGTGTTGTCATAAATGACAGGATTTCATTCATCTTTATGGCTGAATAGGAAACCATTGTGCACATATTCCAGCCCTGTTGTTTCAAACCGAGCCGCCAGACCTTCCCCAAATGCCTACATGGCCCCAGGCTTCAGGCTTGTGTAACAAACTTGAACTACAGTTCACCACTGGGCCAAATTCAGTGGCGCTGGACCTTCTGGAAAACAATCTTTAAAATATTCTTTTAATTGACAGATAAAATGGTATGATTTTCTTTGTACAATGTGATATTTTGAAGTTTATATAGTATATTTTCTTCACCTATTTTATCCATTGATAGACACGTAGGTTGCTTCCCTATCATGGGCATCATTAACATTGCTGCAGTTAACATGGGAGAGCAGATCTATCTTTGACATCCTGATTTTATTTCCTCTGTTGAATACTCTGTAGCAGGCTATGGAGGACTACCCAGTGCTAGGTTTAGCTATGGCAGGCCTGGTGTTGTGGTCCAAGGCAAAGCTCTGAGCTCACTTCCCTTTCTTTCCACGAAGTGAACAATCTCTCTCTCATGCTGTGTTGCCTGGGTTTGGGGAGAGGTGACATGGGTAATGTAAAACAATCTGTCCTACCGTCTTCAATGTGTCTTTTCTAATTATTGTGCCACAACCAGGTACTATGACCACTCACCTGGTTTCCTTACCCCTCACAAAGTATTTTTGTGCATAGACAATTGTTCATCAGCTGTCTCTGTGGAGGGATGATCACCGAAGAGTCCTGCTCTATCATCTTGCTCTGCCTCACTGGAAAACAAATCTTAAGTGAAGAAGTATAAAAATACTTACATAAAAATAAAACTATTGGAACTTTACTTAACACACCTCACTGCCAAAAAAGAAAAAAAGGAAAACTCTTTAGAAGATTTAATTGTTAAAACTATTTTACAGCTTCCTTGTCTGATGTAATTTTCAAGTATATTTCCACAGTATTGACCCAAGTATTGACCATGGGTAGTGTAACTTGTTAGGAGAAACTTACAAACTGAAAATCAAAGTGGACATTTTTGAACAAATAAAGGAAGCAAGGACGATTCTTTTGCCCTATAAAATAAGTTATTCAGAGTACTCCCAAAGAACAGCAGAGGCCCTTCTCTTGAAGAAAACTGCATTTTAACATTGCCTTTTAAAAACCAGAGCTCCACTCTCCCCTATAATACAAGCAGATAATGAAATACAAACAGAAAAATCACTCCAGGCTATAACAAAATGTACCAGCATGGAACAATCTTCTTTGTATGTGAAGCTTATAAAAAGTCAAAATCCTACTTGTTTCAATTTTTACAGTAGGTTAGTAGAAGCGACAAGGTGTGTTTATTTCCTCCTCCACATTATCTCTCATTATCTTCACAACCTGCAGTTTCTAGATTCTAGATTTGAAGAAGGGAACTCTTCCCTATTTCTCTGTGTTTAGAAATAAATCAATTGACCATTCACATTCTCTCAAAAGAGTCTTATTTTAACATGTTAATTTTTCAGCTGGGCACAGTGGCTCATGCCTGTAATCTCAGCACTCTAGGAAGCCAAGGTGGTAGAATCGCTTGAGCTCAGGAGTTTGGGGGACCACCGTGACCAAGAGTGAGACCCTTGTTTTCACTTAAAAATAAACTAACTATCTATCTATCTATCTATAATAGCAGGTGCCTGTAGTTCATGTGAGAAATTATGAAAAGATAGAAACAGTTGTAGTAGACAAAAATTAAGTATGGATAACAGAATTTCATTTACAGATAACAGAATTTCTATTTTTATTTTGAGTAAACAAGTACAACACAGAGAATATAACAAGCAGGAGACAACTACAATAAATATCATAGTTAATAAAAATTATAGTGATATAAAGAGAGATTCTGAAAATGAAAGATTTACTATTTCTAGGTACTATTAACGTGGAAACAGAAAACTTAAAAATATGCCACTTATTCTCAAGGATAAAGAAATAAATGTTTATGTATGTAGGATCAGGTATAAATATCAAGTTATTTATAAACTAAAATGTTCTAGATTGAATTGGCTATTTCACAACTAGATGTTACTCCACATTAATATGATAAAACAATAACCATAAGATATTGAAGAAAACAGATCAGTGTAACTCATTAATTTGATGTTCCAATAAGTTAGACTTCAAATATAAAAGTCAAAATCCATTCTCATATATCTATTTATGAATTTATTTTAATAGTTGAATATTTGAATTTGAGCAAACAAAATTTACCTAAGTAATTCAAGATGAGTGAATCTGTTGTAATAAAGTATTTTGAAGAAGCTCTGGACTGAAATCAATGCCAAAATTAGTTTGCAAAATATAATTTTAGATAAAACGTAACTAATATCCTAATATTATTATAACTACATGAGAAGTAAGTACAGTAGGTACATAAATTCTAGATCATTACCGTATGTAGGAAATCAGAACAAATTTCACATATATATGTGTGTGTGTATATATACATATGTCAACATATATGTATATGTTGTGTTATCATGAAGGATTTACACATACCATTGAAAGTTTAACAAAGAAGGATTTACACATACCATTGAAAGTTTAACAAATTCATAAGTAGAAAAAAAATTATATTACTCACAATTACCTGTGAGGAATATGAAGAAACAATGAAAAACAGAATAGAACACAGAAAAACAGACTCACAAATATGGTACAGAGAATGGTTTAAAAAGTAACAATTTTATTTTTTTTATTTTTTTGAGACAGAGTCTCACTTTGTCACTTTTGGTAGAGTGCCCTGGCATCACAGCTCACAGCAATCTCAAATTCTTGGGCTCAAGCCATTCTCTTGCCTCAACCACCAGAGTAGTTGGACTATAGGCACCACCATAATGTCCATCTATTTTTAGAGATGGAGTCTTGCTCTGACATAGGCTGGTCTTGAACCCGTGACCTCAGACAATCCACCCACCTCGGGGGTTCCAGAGTGCTAGTATTACACTCATGAGCCCCCAAGCCCAGCCAATATTAAAGTTTTAAAAATGATAAAAATAATTTTAGAAGAAACATTTTATATATGACTTTAACATATACTTAATGAAAATATAAATTGTATATATGCACTTATTAAAGTAAATGGCATGCCTTTACATAGAAGGTGAATCTATAATTACCTTAAAATTTTCAATTCAGGAAATGCTAACTAAAACGATACTTCCACTCTGGAAAACAGCGTGGCATTGTCTTATACAATTAAGTATTCCACCACCATACAATTCAGTAGTTATACTTTTGGTTATCCATTCCAGAGAAATAAAAACGTATGTTTATGAAAAAAATACGCATGAATGCTTATACCAGGTTCCTATGTAATAATCACAAACTGGGCTTCCACCCTAGATAGGTGTCTTTTAACAGGTAAATGATTAAAATGTGTATATTCATAACATGGAATCTTACTCAGACATAAATGGAAGCAAACTTTGGATACAATAACTTGAATGAATATTATGGTACGTTCTAAAAGCTAAGTACAAAATTTTACAAATTTTACTATTCTATTTATGTAACACTTTTTGAAGTATCAAATTTCATAAATATATAACAGATTAATGGTTGCCATTAACTGATGGGGACAGGGTGGGTGTGGGTGTGATGACAGGCTGATGTGTTTATAAATGAGTGACATGAGGAATCTTCGTGTTGGGGGAATTGTTCAGTCTTGATTATAGTGGTGAATACAAGAACCCGCATATGTGATAAAATTATATGGAACTAACACAAATATAATTTACTAGGAAACTATGAATAAATTGGTGAGTGGTATCAAAGTCAACGTTCTGGGTTGACATTATTTGTATGTACTGTAATGTGCAAAGTGGTTCCACTGGTAAAACATACACAGATTCTCTCTGTGTTTTTTCCCCCACAACTGTTTGTGAATGTACAATTATCTAAATACAATTTTCAATTAAAAACTCTCGAATGAGGTTAAAATAAGCAAGATTAAAACCTAAGATAAACATAATACAAATTTTTGAGAAAATATACTAGGCGAGTGTTCAGGTTTGCTTGCATGAGAGACAGAGAAAGCAAAGAAAAACAGGAAGAACAACAATAGATATTAGGATTACATAAGAGAGAAATGTTCCATGATTCCACTTAAAATATAAAATCGGATAAAAAGTAAAAACTATAAGAAGCAAATAAAAATATATAATTTCTACAAGTGCTAATTAAAGGCATGGTGACATGAAAAATGTAGTATGTGACATTATAAAGGATATTAGGACAAATGGAAGAAATAATAGCCATACTAGCTATGAATCTTTTTCTCAATTTTTTTATGCATCAACTTTTCTTCTTTTTTTATATACAATTAGATTTTATAAGTTGAGTTCTTGATGGTTAATATCATAATTTATTCTTTAATGTATAGAATACCAAAGGTGGATTAGGAAAAAAATGGAAAAAAATATACCATTTAAAAATTGAAAAATATAGCCGGGCGTTGTGGCGGGCGCCTGTAGTCCCAGCTACTCGGGAGGCTGAGGCAAGAGAATCGCTTAAGCCCAGGAGTTGGAGGCTGCTGTGAGCTGTGTGAGGCCACGGCACTCTACCGAGGGCCATAGAGTGAGACTCTGTCTCTATAAAAAAAAAAAAAAAAAAAAAAAAAAAAAAAAAATTGAAAAATAAAGACTAAATAAACTTTCACCCTTCATTTGTAGGAAAGATGAATGAGTGAGCGCCTTTGTATTTTTATAAGAAATATTTTTGTCCTGTTAGATAGTAGCATCTACTTGGCTGTTATTTCTGAAAAATTAGTAAATGTCGAATGGTCAATCAGATGCAGAGTGACCAAAATGTTGGACAACTCCAGCTGCTCTCTCAACAACTCAGCCTCATTTCACCCTGTATATCTTCCCTGTATAAGAGAGGTTGGCAGCCTGGGAATTTCATTTTCAGGTTCTCAGTTTAACTTCCAGTAATGGTAGGCATTTCATGATATGTGGAAGGAAAAAGACAACATGAAGCCATTTTTGTTTCAGTCGTAGTAGAAAATAGATTTCCTGGATTTTGTAGCTAATGTGAAATTTTGCTAGTATCTTTTCACTTTACTTCGGAGAAAATGCAACAGAAAGCTGTGATAATTACCACTAGTTTTGTGTGAATCCTGCTTACTGATTTCTTGAACACTCATAATCACTTCCTTGTCACTTGTTCCCCTAGTTCTTCTAAGGGATTCATAAGCCCCTATCATCTAAAATACAATCCCCTCACTGTGATGATTTCTGAAGTGGTTTCTGTTGGTCTGATTGAAATTTAGCTGGCATAGAAATTGTGTAACAAGTCCTGACATTTTCATTAAACTTACTGGATCACAGCAGTACACTTCACAGCTTGAAAAACAAAGGTGAGGAATTTTGGATGCCTCGTCAAATATTGTTGATTATCTAAAAAAAAAAAAAAAAAAAAAAAAATTTAATATATGAACTTAGTTGTTAAATATAATGACAAACAAAAAGAGCAATCTCTTGTGTAAATCTGCTCATATGTAAACGAAATATCATAATACACATAGTCACTACATTTACATATGAAGTACTACAAACTATTAAAAATGTGTTTTAATAAAATATAAAAACATTGTATTAGACAATTTACTTTTTTGCCTCCAGTATTTTAAGCTTACCTAATTATGAATAATTTTCAATTGACTAGGTAATTTGTATTAAAAAAAGCATCATGAAAAAATATGTCTTTATTATTAAAATGATGCCTATGCTTTGAACTTATTATCTATTTTGAAAGAAAATTAAAAACATAACTAATTTAATTTAAATAAGCCCTAATAAAAGACACATGCTTTTCTTTTCTAACACAATTGTATTATGTTAAATTCTATAGAAAATGTTGATGAGAAAGAATGTTCATCATAATGAAAATTTTTTCACAATAAATTTAAATTTTCAAAGATCAGAAATATAACTTAAATACATACTATTCAATCCTCGGAAAGAGGAAATTAAATCAATTGAAAATTGATTAGAAAGTACAGGTTCATAATGTAATGAAAGGTAAAAATGTTATTTGGTAGTAGATTTATATACATTTACTTTTTTTCCTAAGGGAGGGAACATATATCAACTATTTAGCCAATATTTAAAATAGACTTAAAAAAAATTGATATTATTGAGCAATCTCAGCAACTACAGCATGATAAAAGTTGTGAGTAGATAATGGATTCCCAAGCCTTGGAATCATATATGCATTTTGAGGTTTGGAAATTTGAGGAAGAAAATCATGAATAATGAAGATAGAAGATTCACATTGTTAAAAAAAAAAAAAGTACATACAGGACATGACAAAAATAACGGAGATGAAGGGCAATTTGTTTGGAGATTGGACACTCAAAAGGAAAGGAGGGCAATTTTTACTCTGCAGGCTTCCCATTTTTTTTAATTAATTATTATTATTATTTTTTTTTTTGTAGAGGCAGAGTCTCACTTCGTTGCCCTGGGTAGAGTGCCGTGGCATCACACAGCTCACAGCAACCTCCAACTTCTGGGCTTAGGCGATTCTCTTGCCTCAATCTCCTGAGTAGCTGGGACTACAGGCACCTGCCACAATGCCTGGCAATTCTTTTGTTGCAGTTTGGCCGGGGCTGGGTTTGAACTTACCACCCTCAGTATATGGGGCCTGCGCCTTACCCCCTGAGCCACAAGCACTGCCCAGGCTTCTGATTTTTAAACCTCATACTCATAGGCAACATGGAAAAAACTTCATATTCACTTCTATACTGTGTCAATGTGAATAGAAATTTGAACTCAGATCAAATATGTATTATACGTATGTGAAGATATATGTAAAATGAAATAATACATATTAATTAAAATGGTCTATGTAAATCTATAAATTCACTATTAACATTCAAAAGATTGAAACAATAGGAAATAGATTTAATTATAGTGCTAAATACTTTTTGCTGTTAAAAGTAAATAATGTTAAGTCTGATGTACATTGGAATTATTAATGGAAATGGCTAAGTTTTTAATCAATACAATTTTTCTCTGAAAAACATTTATGTATTTCTTCCTATTAGATACAAATTTCAATACAATTTCTCTAGGGTAAAGATATGAAAGCATTTTAACCAATGAAGCAATAAAAAACTGAAATCTAAATCTGCTTCCCTTTTGTGGTTTTCCATTCTGACAATTAAGGTCACCAACTTGCCACTGTGTGCTTATATTGGCACCCTGTGCTAGTAGCTCAGTAAGATTTTATAACCTTAGTATATCAGGGTCTCATAGCTGTGTTCTTGTCAATGTGCAGCAATGGCTTGCTGAGTGGTATTCATAATTGTTGTTGTATGTTTTTGTGTGTCATTACAAGAATGTCAGAGTTTTAATTAGATCAATGAACAAACATTAAATTTCTTGTTGAAACTGACAAGAGTGGGTGTGAAATCAGGGATACATTAGTTCAAGTTTATTGGGATAATTCCATGAAGAAAATGGTAGTGTATAAATAGAATAAATTCTCGTCTGAGAGGAAAGAAAAGAGTCACTGACGAAGACAGGTCAGGTAGCCAGCAACAGGTAGAAATGAGAAAGCATTGCAAAAACTCATGGAATTGTGGATCAAAATTGCTGCTGACTGTAGGAAGCATAGCAGACCAAGTAAACATCGAAAGAGAGACAGAAAAATCATAGCATGAGAAAGATGTGTGCCAAAATTGCCCTGAAAGAGCTCATGGATGAACAAAAACAAAGGAGGGTTGAAGTTTGTCAAGAACTTTTGGAGAGGCAAGATGATGCTTTGGGCCTTCTCACTGGTAATGAAGCATGAATGTACCAATACACCTCTGAAACATAGTCTCAAAATACACAGTGGTGAAATCAGAAAATTCTCCACAACTATAAAAATTCTGTCAATCAAAATCAAGATTCCAGATGATGTTGCTAACTTTTGTTAATATCAGAGAGATTGTTCATTATGAATTTGTAGTACTGAAAAAGCTACATGAAAAAGATGAACATGAACTGAAATGTCTGCAAATAACTCATGGTTCTTGCATCACTACAATGCACCAGCTCGTACAGCACTGTCTGTGAGGGAGTTTTTAGCAGTAAGCAAATAACTGTTTTGAAACACATTCCATACTCACCTGATTTGGCCTCAAATTGCATTTTTCTTTACCCCAAATTAAAGTAAATATTGAAAGAAAGACATTTGATGACATTCAGAACATCAAGGGTAATATGACAATAGTTTCTGATGGCCATTGTGGAAAAATAGTTCCAAAATTGCTCTGAAGTGTAGGCTAGGCACTGGCATTGGTGCATAGCTTCTCAAAGGGAGTACTTTGAAAGTGGCCGCAGTGATTGTCAGCAATGAGATATGTAGCACTTTTTCTAGGATAAATTCATGAACTTAATTGTCAGACCTCATATTATTAATATAAAAGGTAAAAAAAAAATTAAGTCATCTAACATGGCTAGGGAGGTTCTACTAGAAGTTCTACTGTATAAGAATAAATTAAAGGGAAAGAAGACTATGAGATAAGGGCAGATCCCCACATTTTAGGGAGGGGGCAAAGAAATTCTTTAAGGAAAAGATGGTGAGTTCTTTGAGAAAAAGGAAAAAGGCTTCAGTTTGCTATGTAAGTCATATTTGTTTATTCAAGCAGGCTTTTACTGACAGCCTACTATGGGATGGGTACTTTTCTGGTAGCCTGAGGAGAGTATAAATAATATCCCTGCTCTCCCGGAGTATATTTGCAACTGCTCACAATCACGAATTAATGATTTCAATGAAAAATTGAATTATATAGCATTTCAGTAGGTGAAAGTTTTATGAAAATAAAAGATAATTGGCTATCAGAGATCAACAGTGGTGAGTGTGCTGTAATTTTAAACAAGGAGACATTGTCAGGCTCCTTTGCTAGCATTACATTCCTGATGCTTCTCCCTTGTGGTTATGGGTAGGAAAGAAAAAGAAAGGAAAGAGGATTTCCACACAAATTTGTTAGAAGGTGAAACAGGGAGTCCAAAGGCCTGTTGTAAATCTTGTAACCAAGATTCAGCAAAAGAAATCTGCAGTAACTTTAAAAATCTCTATAAATAGAAGAGCAGAAAGGTAACATGATATGCACATAGTACACTAACAAAGAGTACAGGAGAAACCAATTAGATGAGTACAAGTCAAGTTTTATAACAACCATCTTAGTATGAGACAGGCAGACAAGGACTACGACACCCAATTTTCTCTGTTTCTAAGAAATGCTGAGTGTTGTTGAATAGGGAGAGGACAGGAAATGGAATGGGAAGAGAGGAGGTTGTACTTGACAACCACATGTTAGGGCAGGATCTAAGGGCCTGTTCAGGGGAGGGATTGGCATGACTCCTCAAAACCAGGCAGTGCAAGTGCTATGGTGCAAATGTTCCTCAAAGTTCATGTGTTGGAAACTTAATCCCCAATGCAAAGCACAGAGAAAAAGTACCTTTAAAAGGTGGTTAGGCCATGAGGGACAAGCCCTCATAAAGGAATTAATGCACTTCTTATAGGAGTGGCCAGTTATCACAGGAGTGAGTTCCTAATGAACAAATACAGCTCCTTTTCATCCCTCTCTCTATCATGCGTGGTCTTGCGTTTCTGCCTTCCATCACGGGATGAGGAAGCAGGAAAACCCTCACTAAATGCAGGCTGTCTGACCTTAGACTTGTCAGCTTCCACATGAGACATAAATCTCTCTGCTTTATAATTTACTTGATTGCAAGTACTCTGTTTTACCAGCACAAAGTGGAGCAGGACATGCTCACTGAATGGCCAGAGGCCAGGGAGGAGCAGCATCTTCGCCTGATGCCACCTTATGTGTAAGTCCACCCCATCTGGGCTAACACTGTAGAAGAGCACAAAGGAATAAAAATCTAACTTCAGAAGCTATTTCCCCGTCATGTGCACTGTATACATCATTGGGGAAAGAATATTATTATACCACATATGTAAGGAGCACTGAGAACTTCTGAATGATATGAGACAGAAGATGGATAGAAAAGAACATACAAATTCCCAAAGAAAAATTCTTCCCCTGGGAGAAACAGAATCATTTTCATATATTTTCCTTGTACCTTTTGTTAAATCTTTTTTAAAATCGAATTTGGTCTTTTAAAATTAAAATTCTGCATTAAAAGTAGCTCATACAACCATCAATCTAACTTCTCAAGGAGATATTACATTACCATTTTAATCAAATGAGTTAATCTTTAGGGGTGAGGTAAAAATAGTTTGAAGATGGTTTACATTCATGTATACATTTAAAGAAAATTACTGTATTTTGAATTATATGTAAATTTGTTAGACTAAACTGAAACGTACATGGTATATATATATATATATACATTATACACATGATATACATATATGTGTATATCACACAACTACGTAATAGTTGGAGAATCATTTTTTTTGGCATTTTGAACTATGTTAGAAAAGAGATTGAAGCCTGGAAAGAGTTTATTTCTGAACAACAGTCATTTCTCCTTAAAGCTCATTCTTGCAAGTTCAGTATATTTATAATCTTTTCCATATTTGTGTAATTCTTTATCACAAATTTTACAAAATGAATTTATTTGCAATATTCAGAAAATTTCAAAATACCTTTCAATTTATTTCCTTTAAGATATACTTCTTATTTTTCATGCACATTTCTATCAGTTGCCTGGATAATCCAATTCAGCATATTCTACGCCTACAGGGGTTGTCTTATTTTCATATTAGATTTGTTTAATCCATCATTGATATATTTATATAAAGGCTCACCCACATGCCTTGCATTTTTTATAGTAATTCATCTTACATTTATGGGATATCAAATATGGAAATTAATTGAGAGTATCCTGCAGGCAATTTTCTATTGAGACAGAGAGAAGAATTTATATCCTTATATTATTTCTTTAATACTTTTCTTAGTGAGTTGGTTAATAAAATGTAAATTGTCTCTGGAAACTCTTACATTTTTACTTTTGTGCTCTAAATGACTTTGTTATATGCTGCAAATATTTCTTTTACAAGATTTTCTTTTATTTTGATTTTATGTTTCCTGTTCTAAAAACATGAAGTTCCAATTAAATTAAAAATAACTGAATTGCTTATAATAAGAGGACTTTTGGAAGCACAACTGAAATTTTATGTTGTTACTATAAACTTAAAAAAAAAAAAAGTAGGAACATGAACCTGTTCAGTACATAGTAGTCAGAGACTTTTAGAGCAAATACAAGGGAACATTAACAAGCATTTTTTTTTCTATTTCTTCCCCTCTGTCCCTCCTCCCTTCTTTCTTTCCTTTTTTCCATTTTCCTCCCTTCCTTCTTTTCTCTCATCTTTCCTTCTTTCCCTGATCTCTCTCTCTGTTTCTTTTGTTTTGTAATTTTAATATTGTGATCGTATTCGGCTGATTCTTTTCTGAGGGAACACTGATGAATCTTAGTTGAAGGAATTTTCTTCAGAAGATGTCTGCTTACTTTTGGTTTTATCCATGGAATACTATCATCTTGAACCTCTTTTATATTAATTTATCTGCTTATGAATTCTTGTATCATATAAGGAAATTATACTTAAAAACTTTTCTAAAATTTTGAAATTACTCCTAAGTAAATTATTCCATGATAAAATAAAACTGAAATATGATAGTAGACTTCAGAATAGTCATTACCATTAACAAAATTGTGACCAAAAAGGACTTCATGAGCACTGAGGGTGCTGGTATTATGTCATTTATTGAGCCCAGTCCCAGTTACATAAATATATTTCATTTTGAAACTAAAATAACCTGTGTGTTTATGATCAGTACAATTCTCTAGAAATATTATAGATTTATGAAACTATGAATAATTGTTTCACAATACTATATACATATTTGTTTGTTGCTAAAGAAAACTGACTTGAAACCAGGGATCATTTTCATCCTGATTCTATAGTTATTTTAGTGCTTTCATCCTAGGCTGCCCTGTGTTATTCTGTTTTACATGCCACACTATTAACACTGCTTCACATATGTAATAAAACATCCATTAGCTTCCTCGAAATTACCTAGGGATCTGGTTGAGCTGTTCAGGCATTTTAGAGATGTGCCAACTAATTAATTGCTCTCAGAATCCTGAGTTGACTTTTTCTTGGGCAGGAAGGGGGCACCGTGACATGTAGATTTAATTGATAAACCCAAGATGAAAGCATAACATGGGAGACATGTGACCTCAGTTGTATGGCTTCAGTTGATTTGCCTGGCTTTCTAGCCAGGTGGGAGCACCTTCTATCTATCAGCACTTTATTTGCATAACCCCAAAACTGGCAGTCCACTCAAAGTAGAGACTAAATGCGGGGAAATATGGGAGCTAAGTGCAACCATCTCTGGCCCAACATGTAAGTGTAACTGGGACCATCACACTCCCTGTATTGCCCTGGATAGAGTGCTGTGGTATCATCAAAGCTCACAGAAACCTCACAAACTATAGAACTCAAGAGGTCCCCTTGCTTCAGCCTACTGAGTGGCTGGGATTACAGATGCCCACCATGGCTCTGGACTAGTTTTTTTTTTTTTTTTTAGTAGAAATAGGGACCCTCCCTGCTGCTCTGACTTTCTGAGGTCAAGCAATCTCCCTGCTTAGGGCTCCTAGAGATGACTCCTTACTGGAGTCATCAGGCAACTAAAAATTTTTAGAATTCATCAAGTCATTGTTTCTTTCTCTGTTTCTTTTAAGTCTGAAAACATCAATAAACTTAAATAAGTACATTTTTAAACCTTAGAAATGCAATCTTTAAAACATCCTTTCTGTATTATAAAACAAAATGGCTGCTGTTAAGCAGGTTTTTTCATTCAGTGTGCCAATGAAATACAATAGTGAGAGGAGAGCTTCACAAAGAAGGTTTGTACTAGTAAGCTTCTTGTAAGTCACTATTTGGTGAAGTAAAATCTATCAATTATAAATTACTCTTGTACTATTATGTGTCAGAAAACTCAACATTTTTTTATCCTGCCACTAATAAATACTTTCCAATTTACTCTGAACTGGATTGAGATGGCGGATAATCAAAGAGTTTAGGATGTGTGATCTAATTGGAACTTTACCATGTTTAAGCAAGTATGAGTGACCTGTTATTATGGAATGACACTGTTTATGTATGAAATATGCTTTATGTTGCTGGTAAAGTGACTTTGTTATTTTTAATAACTTTTAATAAGCTATAAGAAGTCATAAATTAAATGCTGATATGTTTGAGATTTAATGTGAATGAAAATTGTGAGGTTTATTTTTACATTATTGGTAAAGTCCAACTTATGACAGAGTTTTTAAAATTACAAACAATTGTCTTTTTAGGGTCTAAAAATATTTATTTATAAATTAATAATTCATTCTTGCTCTCTGAATTACTAACATGATTTAGAAACAAAGTATATTTTTGATGTTCCAATCAAAAATAATTTATAAAAATTATGTTTTTATGGATGTTATTAATATCTAAACATTATCAGACATGAGTATGCTGATTCTGTATCAATAGAATTTATTATGGATTATAATTATTTAATCTTGCAAAATGTCTTTACTATACTAATTTTAACTTTACCTTGTTTTCCTTTGTTTTATAGGGCTTCTGTGTTTGTATATGTGTGTATGTGTATAAAGATTCCCATAGGCAAATAAACTAGCCTTTATATTTAAAAATCTAGTTTTATTAATGATGAGATCAATAATAATTCCAATAATCTGAGTAACATTAATAAAACTTATTAAAGCATTATCATTCTTAATTGAGTATTAATCTTGTCCAGACAGTCCCTCCCTAACACTTCTATACTCTTATCCTGAAAACAGAAGCAAATCACAAATATTTATGGAAGTTTAAACAAAGCTATGAAGATCCTGGGTTATGCTCTTAGGCCTCTTTACTTAGTTAGTTTGGGGTAAGACCTAGCCAACTACAGCAAGTTTCATGGGTAATTCTCAAATATCTTTGGGAAAAGTTCACTAGCTATTAAGTGGTAAAAGTCCCAGAACTCGATATAGAGTGAAAAACAATGCATCTATTCTGTACTCTGGTGTGGTGAAAATAGTGCATGGAAATATTTCTAAGTTTAAACAGGTATCCACAATTATCATGCAAAGAAAAAGAATGGATATGTTTTATGTATAAGATTTAGCTATTAAGAGAGGTTATATGACCAGTTATAAAATACGATAGCATTTTCTACTTCTTAAATATTTATATTTAAAATGTCATTTATTTAATATATAACATTAACGTAGTAGAATTTACTGTTAAATATTATTTAGGAGTTCTATGTATTTATTCTCTTGAACTAATTTTGAAAGTTAATTACAATTACTAATGCTTTGAATAGTTTATCTGACTATATACATTATTTTGTTTGTTATTGGTAAAAGTATAAAACACTATTTTTTCCCTTTGTTTCCCCCAAACGACAGCATTTTTTGCTTATAGATGAATGCCATATTGGTGAAGCCAGGGCTTTTTTACCTGAATAATGTACACAGTACCTGACAGGTGGTTTCTGATTATTCACTCTCCCTTCAACCCCTCCCACTTCAAGTCTTCAAAGTCTGTTACACTACTACACGTGAGCATGAATATCCATAATGTAGCTCTCAATTATACGTGAATACAAGTGGCATTTGCTTTTCTGTTCCTGAGATACTTCACTTAGGATAATGGCCTCCAGTCTCACCCAAGTAGCTGTAAAAGATTCTATTTTATTCTTTTTATGGCTGAGTAGTAGTATGTCATGGTTTGGTGTGTGTTTGTGTGTGTGAATATATAAAGAATATAAAGGATCCATAAAGTTTGTATGTAACTGTGTTAAACTATTTTAAATTGCACAAAAACTTTATGCCCACCCTGTGTATGTATATAACATATTTTCTTTATCCACTCATCAATTGATAGGCACTTACATTGATTCCATATTTTTGCAGTTGTGAATAGTGCTGCAATACACATACAAGTGCATGTGGTTTTTTGATATAATGACTTCTGTTCCTTTAAATAGACACCCAATAGTAGGATTATTAGTGGATCCAGTGGTAGGTTTGCTATTAGTGTTTTGATGATTCTACATATTTTTCCCATAGAGATTATACCACCTATTAATTTGCTTTTCCATTAACTGTGTATTAGTGTTAACTTTTCACCACAGCAGCCCAAACATCTTTTTTTTTTTCAACTTTTTCATAATGGCAATTCTGCCAAAGGTAAGGTGGTATCTTTTTGTTTTAATTTCCATTTCCTGATAATTATAGATGTTGAGCATTTTGCATATTTTGGGCCATTTGTGTATCTTCTTTTGAAAAATGCTTGTTCATCTCCTTAGCCTACTTTTCAATGGGTTTATTTTCTTCTTGCTGATTGAGTTCTTTATAGAGTCTGGAATTTAGTTTTTTGTCAGTTTTATAGTTTCTAAATATTTTCTTTTATTCTGTAGGTCGTCTGTTTACTCTGTTGATTTTTTTATTTTTACTATGAAGAAATATTTTGGTTCAATTAATTCCCAATTCATTTATTTATTTGCATTTGGGGTGTTAGTCATAAACCCTTTTCTTAGGTCAATGTCCGTAATTTTTCCTCTGTTTTCTTGAAGAATTTTTATGGTGTTTATTCTTACATTTCAGTTTTTTACTTAATTTTTATGTGTAGTGAGAGAAACAGGTCCAGTTTCATACTTCCACATGTGGCTTTCCAAATTTCTCATTACCATTTATTGAATAGGGTGTCCTTTCCCCAGTATATGGTTTTTGTCTGCTTTGTTGAAAATCAGTTAACTGAAGGTGTTTGGTTTTATTTCTAAGTTCTCTATTTTAATCCATTGATCTTTTTTTTGTGTCTAATTTTATAACAGTAGCATACTGTTCTGATTACTACAGCCTTGTAGTACAATTTGAATTCAGATCATATAATACCTTCAGATTTGTTTATTTACTCAGGATTACTATGGCAAATTTGGGATTTTTTATCACATATGAAAGTTAGTATTGTTTATTCTAATTTTGTGGGAAAATGCCATTGATACTTTGATGGAATTGCATTGAATGTGTAAGTGGCCAGTATAGACATTTCAACAATATTGATTGCTCCATGAAAATGGAGTGTTTTTTTCATTTTTCAGTTATCTAGGATTTCTTTCAAAAGTATTCTATCATTCTTTTTCTTTTGCCTCCTTAATCTCCTTAGTTAAGTATATTTCTAGGTATATTTTTGGTAGCTATTTTAAATGATACTGTATTCTTTATTTGATTCTTACCTTGGTTTTTATTAGCGACTAGAAATGCTACTGATATATATATTAAATTTGTAACCAAGACTTTATAGAATTTAGCAATTCTAGGAGTCTTTTGAAGGAGTCTCATTCATTTTCTGGATGTAACAGCATATAATTGGTATGTAGGAATAGTTTGACCTCTTCTTTTCTCATTTGGATACCCATTATTTTTTACTTTTGCCTGACTTCTCTGGCTAGGATTTCCAGTGCTATGCTGAATAGAAGTGGTGGAAGTAGGGATCCTTATCTTGATTGAGTTATTAGGAAGAATGCTTTTAACTTTACCCCTGTTCAATATGATTTTGGCTAAGGGTTTGTCACATATGGCCTTTATTATTTTGAGGTATATTACTTCTATTTCTAGTTCATAAGGAGTTTGAATTTCATCAAATGATTTGTGTGCATTTATTGAGGTAATCATATGTTTGTTTTTAATTCTATCTGATCAATCAATCAATCAATCAATCAAATTTATTGATTTGTGTGTGCTGAATTATCCTTGCATCGCTGGGATAAAACCCACTTGATCATGGTAAATTATTGTTTCGATTTGCTGTTAGATCTGGTTTGCATGTTTCCAAAGACTTATCCATTTCCTCTAGACTTTATAGTTTTTATGCATAAAGGTGTTCATGGTGGTCTTGAACAATCCTTTGTATTTATCTGTTACCAGCTGTTATGTCTCATTTTAATTTCCATTTGAGGTTCTTTTTTTTTTTTTTTTTTTTTGAGACAGAGCCTCAAGCTTTTGCCCTGGGTAGAGTGCCACGGCATCACAGCTTACAGCAACCTCCAACTAATGGGCTCAAGTGATTCTCCTGCCTCTGCCTCCCAAGTAGCTGGGACTATAGGCGTCTGCCACAATGCCCAGCTATTTTTTGGTTGCAGCCATCATTGTTGTTTGGTGGGCCCAGGCTGGATTCGAACCCACCAGCTCAGGTGTATGTGGCTGGCGCCTTAGCCGTTTGAGCCACAGGTGCCAAGCCTCCAATTGAGATTCTTTTAACTCTCTTCTTTTCTTGGTTACTCAGATAGTGGTCTATTAATTTTGTCTATTTTTTCAAAGAACCAACTTTTCATTTCACTGATTATTTTTATCTTTCTTGGTTTCAATTTTGTTTAGCTCTGTTCTGATCTTTGTTATTTCTTATCTTCTGCTAGATTTGGATTTTATTTTATTTCTTTTCTAGTTCTACATTAGGTCATTTGTGATCTTTTTGTGCTTTTTGATGTATACAGTGATATAAACTTCCCTCTTCCTTCTGCTTTTGCTATAATATAAGGATTTGGTATCTTGTTTCATGAATTTTATTCAATTAAACATTTTTTTTACTTTAATAATAATTTTTCAGTTGATCTAAAAATTTCTCCACAGCTGGTTATTTAATTTTAATCTATTTGAGTAGGTTTGAGTATTTCTCTTAGAATTGATTCCTAGTTCTATTCCAAAGGTGGTCTGAGAAGAAACATAGTATGATTTCAGTTTTCCTAAATTTTCTGAGACTTGTTTTGTGGCCTAACATATTTTTATCTTAGAATATATTCCATGTGCTAGTGAGAAAAAAATGTGTATTATGTGGTTTGGGGGTAGAATGTTCTGTCCATATCTGGTAGGTCTATTTGTTATAAAGTCCCATTTAAGTCCAGTATTTCTTTGTAGATATTTCACCTAAAAGATCTGTTTAGTTTTGTCACTGGATTGTTGAAGTGACCCATTATAGTTCTGTTTATTTCTTCAGTCTAGTAGTATTTGTTTGGTGAACCAAAGAGGTCCCATATTTAGTATTGCGACATTTTCTTACTAAATTGATCTCTTTATTATAATATAATGGCAATCTCTGTCTTTTTTGTTGTTGTTTTTATTCATTTAGTATCTGTGTTATCTGATATAAGAATAGCTAGTCTTGCTTGCTTTCAGTTTCCATTTCTGTGGAATGTATTTGTCCACACCTTTATCTCTGTACTAGTTAAATGGTTTTCTTGGAGACAGTAGATATTTGTGTTGTGTTTCTGTACCCATTCTATGTATCTATACATATTTTTTAATCTGGTTCATTTAGATATGTAGAACATTTACATTTAATGTTAATATTGAGAAGTAAGATACTGTGCTAGTCTTCGTGTTGATTTTTACCTAGTGGCTTTGTATTACTGTTTTATAAGCACTATAATTGTTCACTACTTTTTCGCATTGGTTTTTGGTTTTTTGTTGTTGTTGTTTGTTTGTTTTTTTGGTGTTCAGAGCATTGTTATTATTTCCTGTATGAGATCTGATAATAAGTTTGCAAATTCATTCTAGAAAAAGTGCTACATACTCCATTGCTGAATATCACAATGATCTCCTTCAAATTACTCCCCTTAGAAAGCTGTGTACCACTGTAGTGCCTAGTTCACCCTTCAAAGCAATTTGGAACTCTGTTTTTGGAATAGCCATCAGAGCTGTTGTATTACCCTTGATAGACTGAATATCATCAAAATGCCTTCCTTTCAATGTTCTTTTTGTCTTCTGATAAAGAAAAATAGTTATTAGGGGAGAGATCAGGTGATGGAAAGGGTATCCCATAAGGTTATTTGTTTATCAGCTACAATCTCCCTCACAGAGCTACGTGAGCTAGTGCATTGTCATGTGGAAGATCCAGGAGCTGTTGGCTAAGATTTTCAGTTAAAATTTTCCTGTTTCTCTATCAATGTTTACTTTATCCACCATGCTTCTAGCTGTGTTTCTCACAGTCAGCTGACAATTTTGATGCATAATTTAATTAATTTTTGCAACGTTTTCATAAATTCTGATTGTTACTGGCTGTCTTGATAGCTACTTATTAGTGACTCTTTAACATCAGAATTAGAAAAATTGCATTCATATATATATACGAGGTCTCACAATTAAATTCACAAACAGATACTGGGGAAAGGGCAATATACTTCATTGCTGAATATCACTACAGTCACCTTCAAATTACTCCCCTTGGGAAGCTATGCACTGATGTCAGTGACTAGTCCACTCTTCAAAGCAATTTTGGAACTCCTTTCCTGGACTGGCCATTAGAGCTGTCTTTGTATTACCCTTGATGCCCTGAATGTCATCAAAATGTCTTCCTTTTGATATTTCTTTTATCTTCAAGTAAAAAAAAAGGTCACTGGGGACCAGATCAGGTGACTGTAATCAAATACAGTCATTTGTTTGCTGGCTAAGACTCTCTCATAGACAAAGCCATGTGAGCTGGTACATTGTTGTGATTCAAAAGCCATGAGTTGTTGGCCAAGATTTTAGTTAAAATGTTCCAGTGTCTCTATCAATGTTTACTTGGTCTATGTATTTCTCAAAGTCACCAGCCATTTGGTACAGACTTTGATGAAATTTTGTAACATTTTTGTCTGTTCTTCTCATTACTAGTCACCTGACCCCTTTTCAACACTGACATTTTCTCTCCCCTCAGAAAAACATTTAATCCATTTGTACACTGCTGTTTTCTTCATGTCATTGTCTCCATAAACTTGGACCAACATGTCTCTGATTTCACTTTCATTCTTCACAACTGTAACAAGAAATTAAATGTTTGGTTGTTGCTCTAAATTAAGCTCCAACATTCTGGCAATGACATACAAAAACGTGTAACAACAATAATGAACATCACTCAGCAATTCTAAAAAAAAATTTGTTAATTTCTCTTGATTCTTTTTTCTTTATTTTTGGTTAACTCAGTTAAATCAAAAGCTCCAAAATTATTTTTTGTTTGGTCTTGTCTGTTGTTAAAATTTTCCACTGTGTTTCGAAATGATTATAAATGACTCATTTCTAGATGTTTTGTTATTTTTATTTTTAAATATCTATCACTTTAATGAATTTCTAATCTATGTCCTGAAGTATTATTTTGTTGTTGTTGTTTGTGTTGGTTTTTAACTTTCCCATAGATCCCTTTGAACTTATTTGTAATGCATATTTTGAACTTCAGATCTGACATTTCAAAAATTTCCATTTAGTTGAAATCCATTGCTAGATCCTTTGGAAGTTCAAAACTGTCTGCTTTTTCTTATTGCCAGAGAGTTCTTATGCTTGTTTCTTCTCATCTGGAATCTCTTCCTTTAGCTTAAAGTAGATATCTTTGTGGTGCACCAGTTTTCCTCTGTCGGGCACTTTGCTGTTTGGTGTAGAGAGGGAGAGGTTCACTGTCTTTTGGTCTGTGCTGGTAGATACTCACTATGGAGTTACTGAATTGAATCTTTTGGAACTCAGACCTCTAGGAAAGTGTTCAGGTGCCAGTGTAGTGGACGAGCATAGGTGTTCTCAAGTCCCCTGGACCCTGGTGAGTGAGAAGACTGGACAAAGACAGGCCTGACTCACTTGCCCTCAAGACTTCTTGAGTTCAGGCGCTGATGGTGACAGTAAAGGGTAGGGTGATCTCCTATTCCAGAAGAACAGTTAGACAGGAGAAGAGCAGATGTGCTTTGAGCCTGTGATGAGCAGGGAGGGCCCTGTTGATTAGATTAGCAGAGGCAGGCAGCTTTGGGGTGTATAAAGTGATTATACCTCCCTTTTTTGGCATTTGACAGAATTTCCTCTTCTTTGGGAGCATGAAAATGCTAGTATTCTGAGCTCCCACCCTGGCCTAGTTGCATAGAGGTGACGGAGGTAGCTAAACTCAGTACAAGCAGGGTTACCAGATTGGCTGTGGCTGAAATGCCTCAGTGAAGGAGGTGTAGCTGTGCCATGGATTTGCCTCTATGGTAGGCTCCTCATAGAAGAGATGACTACCTCAGGGAAATGTAACCTTACTCTCCCACAGAGAAGGAAGCAGTTTTTGTTCTTAAGGCATAAAAAGGATTTGCTGCAGCTTTTTGAAGAGACCATAGTGAGCCCCAGTCTTTGTGGAACCTGGGTACGATAGGCACCCTGTCAGAGTCAGGGCAGATACTCCCAGGCGCCCTGGCTAAATCATCCTCTGTGGAATCCTATTTTTAAAATAATTACCATATATATGTAAAAATTAACTTTAACACATGTCGGGAAGATTGGGAAGAAAATTTGGGTCAAGATAATTGTTGTAAGTGTCCTTTGAAGATGTCCCTGGGAAATTAATTCCTTTTCTTTCCACTAAAATATCATTTTAAAAAAAGAAGTCTTAGAAATTCAACTGATGTCTTTCTGATAATAAGGTTCTGTCATTATAACAGGCAGTTATCCCTTTGGTAAATTATATCTCCCATCTAGTATCTATAGATATTTTCAGTGGATGCACCTGTCTTATAAGTGTTGCTAAAGAAAATGAAAATGAAACAACTTCAGGGATCTGTTGGTTAGAATATTTTCCCCAATTATCTGTGTCAGCACAGAGAGAAATAATGTTAATTCTGACCTAAAGGTATGGTTCAAGGATCTTTTCTTCATGCACTCTCCCTTGTGATTATTTTTTGGCTCTTTTTAAGTGAAGGCCACTGAGTGAAGATTTTTGCCAAGAAATCCATATATTTATTCAAGTTTTCAAAATTTACTACATGTTTCTTCGTTAGTGATACTGCAAATACCAGGTAATTGGCATTGTTGTGCTTGTCCTCATTATCACTGTAGATTTTGAAAAAGATTCTAGCATAAGTGCAAGATTTCAAGCTGTCAATTATATTCTTACTGAACAGAAAGAGCATCTGGCTTTCTAAACTCATGATTATAACCTTAAACCTGAGATGAATATTTTAAAATATAGAGTAATTTCACAATCTTGAGCATAGGATTGTGGTCTATTAAATATAGATACAATGTCAATTTGTAATTTCTCAGGCAAAATGTTTATGTGGAGAGAGAGAAATTTTTTATTTCTAGAGAATCATGTAATATAAAAATGTATACAAATACTAACCCTACAATGACAATAACATATGCTTTAAGAATTCTCAGATATAATAGAATTTACAAATGCCATTTATTGTACATCTGTTAACACGTGTATTATTGTTCACAGATGTACAATTTTTTGAATGTGATTTTTCTTTTATATTTGAATCTTACGAGCCCAGAGGACAATTGCAATATCTGTATCAAAAGTCATAAAACCTGTTACATCCTCTGTTCGCAGAGATAAATATGATCGTACACAAACATATAGATATTTCAGAAATAGTTTGTAAAAGTATTATGTTCAAACATTCACTATATCCAAATATAAATTATTAAATATAAAAGTTTAACCCATTTTTATGATGCAGTGCCTATTTTCATCAGATTAATGTAACATTACTTATTTTGTGCAAGTATAGTTGTTGGCATAAAATATCAATATATTATCTTTAAAGAGTCACAAAATAACATTTATTTTTATTTACATTTCTCAATATGCATTTAAAAATATTAATTATTATCTCAAAGATATATTTTCAGAAGTAACGTTATTAAGGACTTTAATCTTCCTTTTGATTATGTGTCTTTATGAAAATGGAATGGTTAAAAATAGGTGCAATAATTTTGATAATAAAATTATTCTTACTATTATATTAATGATAGCACAAAGCTTCAGTGAACTACATTTTTCTAGTGATTTTTATGAAATATACAGAGAGAAAACTGAATAGTAATTTTGTAGCAGCTTTATTTAAGCTATAAAGAAATCCAGGCATCAATATCAGGCAAGGTGAAAATTTCTTCTGTTTTTGTAATGTAATGCCATTTAGATTATACAAATGCACATTTTATGAACTACATTAAATATTAAGTTTCTGTATACATCAAAAATTTTTCTAAACTTATGATGAGAAATTTGACCTTGCTTCTATAAATATTAATATATTTTATATCAATACATTATAGTCAAATGGTCTCACCCAAGTGCTGACTGAGGCTTTCAAAAGATTATTCTCTTCACATTCTGAGAATCACAATTGATAAGAAACTGTACAGATGGGTAGTAGCAAATTAAAGAACAATATTAATTAGTTTGTCTCTAATTGACAGAAACATTTTCTTTCATTACCTGAAATTTTCCCATCTCAACTTTCTAAAATTGTATTTCAAGTATAAAAATTTTCCATAGTTCTATTAGTCCTTCCTTTCCTTTAATTGAATGATATAATGATGAAATTAACTGTGATAAAGCAACATAAAATATGAACAGAACCAATTTTATACCCAAATTGAATAATTTATACCCAATTGGATAATCATGATTTTGCAATTTCTTACGTTTACATAACTAGCCATGCTAGTTTTAATAATTATTCTTTAGAAATGAAATTAGAACACCATTTACTCAATAACACTTGAGGATTTTTACATTCACTCAAATTCGATTTTTGTTCTAAATCCATAAAATGTGTAAGAAAATATTTAATGCAATAGCTGTAATTACCAATTACATTCATTCAGGTCCTTATCCTTTTCAGTTTAAAAGTTATTTTTCGGAATAGATGAGAAGTAGTTTTCAAAACACTTTCCCTGAGAAATTAGATTCACTTTCAAAATATTGTCAAATAAATATATTGCCTACAAATGCTTGATAAACCTCTTCTTTTGTTCAGGAATGAACTTCATTATGAAATTGCAGATAGTAACATGCTATTTTATCTCATAAACTCAAAAATTGTGTGGACTTTAAATTTTTAAATGTTATTGTATTTAACTCTTGTAACATCATTTAATTCCTTACATGTAAGGGTGGTATCTGTGCCTCAAGGAGTAGGGTACTGGCCCTATGTACTGGAGGTGGCGGGTTCAAATCTGGCCCTGGCTTTAAAAAAAAAAAGAAAAATTTGTATGAATAAAACCACTAATTACTTAAAGATGAGCTTTTAATTTTTTTAGGACTGAGTATTTTAGAGAGAATGACTTCCACCCACATACCATACCATGTATTTAGAGGGTTAAAGTAATTGGTACTAAGAAAAACCTAGCTTAAATAAGTAATCATTAAAGTATTAGGGCTTTTTAGGTATTAGGAGAAACACCAAAGAAACAGAGAAACAAGGTCTGCATACCATGGCACAAAGAACACCCTGGCAGGGTGTCTTCAGTTTTATCTGGACCAGTTGTCTACAAGGTTAAGCTGTCAAAAATGGAAAACAAATGAGCTTCCAGGGTCCCCCAAATGTGGTCCTCATCAGTGTTCCCATGACATTTGAGGGATCATACAATGTAACTGATGTCATAGGTTTTGATCAACACCAGTTTGTAAAGAAGCATTAGTTTGATTTCAAACCACTGGAACAGTTGGGAAGTACCCAAATTTCCTAAAAATTCACACTATGAGACATTGCCAACTATAGTTGTGGAAACGTGAGTCAATTTCTTTGTCCATATAGATAATAAAAAACGAAATTGTTATTCACCTTCCAGCATAGGGCATGTCGGTACCCAGCCAATCTAAATATGTCAACCACTTTTGGATGAATCAGAATGTTTCTCTTTTTTCTGGAATGATGTATTTCATAGAGACTCTGAACTTATACCATGTGTACATCATAATAAATCTTTGAGAATAGAGGGGAGTATTCATAGAATGAGCTGAGTACAAGGTAATGCCTGCCCAGATGTCCTCAGTCTGATCAATACAGATCTCTCCATCCAACCAGTGAGGTCAAAACCAAGTGCTCTCCAAACTGTCATGAGGTTACTACTCTGAAAAGAAGTGTACTGTGTTTAAAATGGAGGGGAGTATACAGTGACTTCTCAAATTCTTATTCCCCATTCTCTAGCTCTGCTGCCTATATCCTCCTCCGAGGCATAGGGGATATGGCCACATAAAACTTATAAGTGGTCTATGACAGGATCAGCCAGTTTTACAGAGCTTTTGCTAGAAAGGAAGGTATGATTGGCATAGAGCAAACACCCTGGGGATAACAATGGTTCTTATCAAATTAAAAAATTATTTGTGTGCACTCTAGTCCTTGACAATGTTTTCAGTATTGTGGCAAGTTTTGAGCGCTTTCTATTGGTGACAGCTGTGTATTTATGTGTGACTCTGACAGTCTAGTTATTTTTATCTTAGAATGGCTTTATTCTGGCATTATAAGTTAAACATAAAGCTTCAGTAAAAGAGTATTATATTAATAGTAAAATACCTCTTTCTTTATGTATGTGTCTTTAGTAATACAGTCTTAAACTTGTGACTAGAGAATTAGAACACTATTGTTTGGCTCTTTACTCTGTAAAGATAGATTTCTGTAAGAATTTTTATGATATGTTCTATGTGCAAGAACAACATTTTCATTTTACCTCATTATGAAGAACATGAAATGACACAGGCACTATGAATTCATGCTTCTTGTGTTGAATCACTAGTAAATTCCACAGGGCATGTCCACATTGTAGGCTGTTCCCTCACTAAACCATAATGTCAATGGGAACTTGGCATTCTGTGGTAAGCAAGATTATATCTATGTCTAATGAATGAGCAGCCGCCTGTTGACGATGGGACTAATAGCTCAAAGACTAACATTAACCATGGATTTAGATCCATTGTAGTATGAGAATATTAAGTATGAAAGTCATGACTTTATGTTGTTTTTATTTTTTTTATGATGTAGTCTCACTCTATTGCCCAGGTATCAGCCTAGCTCATAGCAACCTTGTACTCCTGGGTTCAAGCAATCCTCCTTACTCAACCTTCCAAGTAGCTGGGAAAACAGGCACCCACCACAATGCACAACTATATTTTTTTCTATTGTTAGTAGAGATGGTGTCTCACTCTTACTCAGGGTGTTATCCAACTCCTGAGTTCAAAGGATCCTTCCGGCTAGCCTTCCCAGAGGGCTAAGATTACAAAAGTAGGCCACTTTACCCTGCCAATTACTTTTTTCAATAAGATAAACTTTATTTTTATTTATTTATTTGTTTTGTAGAGACAGAGTTTCGCTTTATTGCCCTCGGTGGAGTGCTGTGGCGTCAAAGCTCACAGAAACCTCCAACTCCTGGGCTTAGGCCATTCTCTGGCCTCAGCCTTCCGAGTAGCTGGGACTACAGGCACCCGCCACAAATCCCGGCTATTTTTTTGTTGCAGTTTGGCCAGGGCTGAGTTTGAACCCTCCACCCTCTGTATACGGGGTCGACACCCTACCCACTGAGCCATAGGTGCCTCCTAAGATAAACTTTCTATGTTAGAAGCCGGTAATAGTTTAACTGTAATTGTTTAATAGATGAGAAAAGTTAGTGGAAACTTTTTGTCTAAGATTCCACCAATTTTTGAGAATGGCCATAAGTGTACAAAGATGTACATGCTATGGATCTTCTTAGATAGAAATCCATGGCATTGCTTGAATTATTTTTGTTTGAACTGGCTTTCAAAACATTTTGTCAGAGACACTCTCACTCAGATATGATTGTCTCTAGAGGATGGCGCAAAATGAATTCAAGTGTGGAATGTGCTTGTTTCAATATCCAAATAGGCCAATTAACAGTTAGACCTCCTTCATTGTCTTTGTGGATGCAGAATCAGTTTATCAATTTTCATTACCTGGGGCTTTATTCAATTTAATTCTCAAGGCAATGCTAGATGATGTGGCCTTGGACTTCGTTGTTATTTAAGATACTGCAAGTTTTTCCAGTTGTGCTGAGATGGCATGCAATAAATGCAAGTAATTTCTTCATAGCGGACTGCAATGATTCAGATGTTTGTCCGCAAAACACATGTTGAAATTTGTTCCCAGGGTTAAAGGTGAGGTGTAATGGGATGTGTTTGGGTCATGGGAGAGGCCCTCTTATTAATAGATTAATACTTTCTCTGGGAGATGGTAGTCAATGAGTTCTTATTCTATTTGCTACCAGGAAAGCTGGTTATTAAAAAATACCCCCAATACCTCCCCAATATCTCCCTTCTTTCCTCTTTTGTCATGTGATCTTTGCACAAGCCAGACCTCTTTCCCTTCTGCATGACTGGGAACAGCCTGAGGTGCTCACTGGAAGATGCTGGTGCTATGCTTACTGTGCAGAACTCTAAGCCAACTTATAAGTAACCAAGCCTTGGGTGTTTCTGAATAGCACCCCTAAACAGACTAAAAGTCACTATAACAGAATGTTTGTATACCCACCAAAAATTGATACTGTACTAAGGTTTGTCCAGACCAATGATGATCCTTCTTTGGTTTGCTTTGCCAGGCAGGCAAAGGAAAATTGATTTTGGTTGTCTCTCTAGAGGGATATTAAAAATAAAACCATTAGCAATTTCTAAGGCAGCATACCAAGTGCTAACAGTGGCAATCTTTTTAGCTTGTTTTGTAATGCCAGATAGTGTGGTCAAAACAGTAGTCTTACCCCACCAAGCTTACATAGTTCACAGTAAGATTATAGGCAGTGGCGGCTCCCAGTGTCTAGTAAAAGCCATTAAACTTGAAGAATGCATTGGGTGGTAATTCTAAGTACATTAATTATCCTGTGAAAAGCACAACTATGTTTCCTGCTACTAGCCTGAAGGAGTATTTCAATTGTACCTGTTGCTTTATTTTACTTCTAGGGCCTGAGGCAGACAACTTTGTAAACTTGGAAATACCTCAGAGGATTTCTTGGCCATCCTGCCTTTCCCTGGGTAATTGTACACCAGTTATCAGCTGTCATCACCTTTAAGGGTGAAAACTTTCCACGCACAGGTGCTCCAGTTAAACCCTCTGGTTTCTCAGAACACCTATTACCAGGATTACAGTGTTTGCTACATGTTTATCACCAACTGACTTGCAAGATGGATATCAGGAAGACACCCTTGGTGCCGTATGGAGCAGACGCAGCATAGACTTACTAGGGACAAACTTTCACAGAAAGAAGTAGCCGAGTGTCAGTCTCCCCCATATTATTCACACTCATTGTTCCATAGCACAAGCCCTGAATAGATATTCTGTGTACATATTAGGGCCAAAGTGTCAATCCAGAGCTATTTGCCTAGATCAGAAAGCTGGAATGTTTGTGACTATCATATTCTCAGAGGAACATAAGTAATCCTGCTTCCACAAGTGCTAACAAATTTAGAGTTTAATATAAGAGGCATTAAGTATTGCCTAGCTCTCCAAGTAACAATAACAACAACAAAACTGTATTAAGGATTCTCTTGACCCAGGAACAGCGCCCAGTGTCCAAAAGCATGCAATTCAAGGTCCAATGCCTTTCAGAGACGTGAAAATAGCCTTACTTCCTGGTAATGCCGATGTAAGTCAAAGTCCATGTCTCTCCATAGACCTATCTACCTGAATCAGTTTTTGTCTATGCCATAAAAAGGGACAGAAAAATAAGCCTCCAAGGTCAATTAGATTTTTTTATTCTTCCAAATAAAATACATAGTGTGAGAAAAGCAATTCACCTAGAGTTACAAATGCAAATTTAGAAGACTGACATTTTATCTGCAAAATACATATCTGACAAAGATTTTTTATTCATAATATATAAACAGCATATAAACAGAACTTGATTGGAAAATGACCAAAAGAGCTAAACAGATACCTAGTAAGTAATATGTAAAGATGGCACGTAAGCGTATGAAAAAATGTTCAACATGATATGTCATCAGAGATTTGCATATTAAAACAATGAGATAGCACTACACACCTATTAGAATAATGAAAATTTAAAACACCTATAACACCAAATGCCCGCCAAGATTTGGAATAACCAGAAGCCTCATTCATTGTTGAGGCAAATGCAAAATGATACAGTTTCTTACAAAACGAAACACACCCTTATTGTATACTTTAGCCATCATGTTTTTAAGAATTTACCCAAATGAGCTGAAAACATATGCCACATAAAAATTTGCACATAGATGTTTCCAACAGCTTTGTTCATAATTGACACAACAGGGAAGCAACCAGGATGTCATTCAGTAAGTGAATTAAACAAACTATGATATGTCAACAATGGACTATTGTTAAGGGCTGAAAGGAAATGGGCCATCAAGCTGTGACAAGATGTGGAGAAAACGTAACAAAAGAGGCAATCTGAGATGGCTATATATTGTATTCCACAGGTAAGATTTTCTGGAAAAGGTAAAATTATATAAGTCAAAAATATCAGAAGTTTCCAGGGATTAGGGAAAAGGAAGAGATGAATGGGAAGAGCACACAAGATTTTTAGACAAATGAAAATATGTATGTTACTCTCACAATAAATACATTAGTCAAAACTCATACAATGTGCAACATCAAGAGTGAATTCCCATGTGAATTTTGAGGGCTGATGGTGCAGTGATGCAAGTTTATCAATTAGGACAAATACGCCACTCTGGAGTAGGATGTTGATAGTAAGAGAGATTGTGCATGTGTGAGGACAAGGAGAATTCAGGAATATTGGTCTTTTCCTCTTCTTATGAATCTAAAACTTCTCTCAAAAATGAATTGTGTATAAGAACACACGCACACATACATATACACTCTGACTCTCAATATTTAGAGTATAAACCAGTGGCCTTGTGGACATACGTGGCATTCTGAATCCTTAAGTGAGACCTTATGATTGAATCCCAATTTTACACAACAAATCATTTTAATAAAAGTTTATTCAATAGATACTCACTATTGTGAATTAGGCTGAATGTTCCCCCCTCCTGGTAAAGAATCTAAGTTTTGTATATGAAACATCATAACCCAAAGTACGGGTTATAGTAGGTGCCTAACATACCAGGAAAAAAATAAAGTCATCTAATTTAACTTGTGACGGACATACCAGTATTGCCACAGAGGATGATTTTGTTCAGCATATTTCCCTGGGAAGTTAATGGTCCTTGCCAGAATCCTCCAACAGCTCTCTAACTTTGGCAGAGCTTGCTATCAGTCACAGCTGCTACTCCTCCAGTCAGATTCTCCAGTATTGAAAGACAGTAATGGTCAAAATTTTTATATGGTCGTTTTTATAAATTATAGGCTATGAATTAGGAATTCAAGTAGTGACATCAGTGACTATATTTTAAAAACTGAACAATGCAAACAAGATAAACACATGACTTTCAGACTCTAAATTTTATTAAAATTTACAGAACAAGGCGGCGCATGTGGCTCAAGGAGTAGGGCGCTGGTCCCATATGCCAGAGGTGGCGGGTTCAAACCTAGCCCTGGCCAAAAACCAAAAAAAAAAAAAAAAAAAAGAAGAAAATTTACAGAACAATGTATTTATACATAAAAATAGTTCATCCAACTTTAATATCCTATGTCTGACTATCATAGAATCTTAAAGGTGTAAACCTTTTAGATTATTCTTTCTAATTGCCTAATTTGTATAGCTATGAGCCAATAAGATTAAATGATTTCCTCAAGGTCACGTAACTCGTTAGAACCTAATCATTGACCCAGATCTTCTGTCTCATTAACAAATACTCTTTAAACAGCAAACCTGCTTTGTGGCATTAAGTGACACATTGTCCTGATTTAATTTTCTATAATTAAATTTTACCAAGAACATAAGTAAGCTGAATTCTTAAAATAATTTATATAAAAATTAAAGAGCTTCTGCACAACCAAGGACACAATAAAAATAGCAAATTGATAACCTACAGAATGGGAGAAAATATTTGCCTACCATATATCTGAGAAAGGACTAACAGCCAGAATCTAAAAAGAACTCAAGCAAATCAGCAAGAAACAACCACAACAGCATTAAAGAGTGGATAAAAGACACGAACAGATACCATTCAAATGAAGATATACTAAGGGCCAACAAACTCATGAAAAAACACTCCAGTGTCTCTAATCATCTCACAATAGTGAGAAATGCAAATCAAAACTACCATGAGACATCATCCAACTTCAATGAAAATGGTGCATATTAACACATCCCAAAGTAACAAATGCTGGCATGGATTCAGAGAGTAAGGACTTCTTACACACTGCTGAAGGGATGGCACACTTGGAAAACTTCTATGGAAATTTTATGGAGATACCTTAAAGAACTTAAAGTAGACATACCATTTGATCTAGCAATTCCACTGCTGGGTGAATGCCCAACAGTAATAAAAAGTTCATTTTATAAAAAGGACACCTGTAAACAAACGTTTATAGCAGCAAAATACACAATCACAAAGACATGGAGGCAACCTAAGTCCCACCAACACATGAATGGATTAATAAAATATGGTATATGCATGCTACGGAGTATTAGTCATAAAGAAATCTAGTATCTTTTGTAACAACCCGAATGGAACTGGAGTCCATTTTTCAAGGTGAAACTTCACTCTAATGGAGAAAGAAACACTGGTCTGTATTCAAGACCAGAGTGGAATTGATTGATCAATAATTAAGTCCATATATAGAAGTGAATCTCGATGAAAATCAAACTGTGAGCTTGGGAAGAAGGGGTGAGCAATACCTTAGTGGGTATGATGCACACTGGGTGGGGGCGAACCTTCATTCAATTTGTGCAAAAACCAAGGCATGTAAACAGAACAGGTGAACCCCCTAATATTCTGAAAAATTAAGAAAAAAGAACTAGCCTGGAATCATCAAGCATAGTAAAAAGAAATTATAATAATGTGTCATGAATATCTATTAAATGCATTTTATTGTATGTATTTCGGTTGCATTATTTTTGTTCCTATGCCAGTCTGTGATCCTACTATATCATTTGTCATAAAAAAATAAATATAATTTAACAAGAAACCAAGGAACTTTATTACATTTATCTTTCTTTAAAATCTGCTGGATTAGACAGTGATTATTTAGAACTATACTGTCTACAGAAGATACTCTTCTGAAAGCATTTCAAAGAAACTGCTTTGATTATACTTAAACCTATGCAAGACTATTGTTTTATCAATTTAATGGAATATTATAGCCTAGAGTTCCATTTTCAAAAAAAATAAGAATTAATGTATCAAATATGGTAAGTCTATCTTAAAGATTTGATAGTATCTGTTTTATTACAGAAATAATCTTCTTCTCATGGCTGAGGGAAGAAAATTACATGGGCAAAATAGAAAAGATATTGTCTCCATGAGTACATTAGCTTCCTAGATCTACCTAACTAAATACCATAATCTGGGTAGCTGAATAAATAGGAGTTTATTTTTTCAGAGATCTAGAAGCTCTATGTTCCAAATCAATCATCAGCATGTTTAAGCTCTTGGGAAATCTCTCCCCTGGGTTTGTAGACATCTGGTTGACTTCCCACGAGCCCTCACACAGCCTTGTGGGCCCTGCCCCCACATCCCTGGTCTCACTGTCTGTATGTTCTAATCTTCTCTTTCTCTAGTATAAGGATACCTGTCAGATTGGATGAGGTACCTCACTGACAGCCCATTTTATCTTAATTATCTTTTTAAATAAGCTATTTTTAGATACAGTCATAGTCTAAAGTACTGAGAGTTAGGCCTTCAAAATATGAATTTTGGGAGACACACTTCAGTTGATAAAAAAACAGTAAAATTGTTCTATATGTTTTATGTGAGTAAAAGTACATCTTAAACAGAAAAAAAAATAAATTTTATAATGTTAGCTAATTTTATCCGGGCTACTTTTAAACTCAGTTAACTTTATATTCTTTATGTTAAAAAACACAGCAGGTATGTATGGAAAGAAGGATAGTATAGAAATAAAAAGCTTGTAGCATTGACCCGTTCTCTAAAACTTTTAACCTAAAAATGCTGGTATATCATCAATTACATTCAGCTCAATGGAATGAATGTAAAACCTGTAGAAAATGATAAGAGTTTTGGAATTTTCCACCACCACTTGTGATATAAATTGAGCTGTTAAACAGAGAGCATTTCAACATTATATATTTTTAAACAAACAAAAGACGTGATGAATATTTGTCTTACCCCTGACATTTTCAAAGAACAAACAAATGACCCAGAAACTGAAAGAAAAGAAGTTACTGTCTAACTTTTATCATATTTCTTTTTACACATTTTTCAATATGGCATTGCAAAGATACATTTGTTGCCTGTTACACAGCTTGACCTAACCTAGATCATAATGCATAAGGATGTTAGTATTTCAAAAGCACATTTGTTATTCCAGATAATATATTGGAAAAGAAATATAATTTTTAAAGGTTGGCTGCCTTTGGGTGTATTTCAACAGTAATCCTGTATTTATCTAATCAATAGACTGAACATTATTAAAATAGGTTCATACTCGAATGCTTCATGTTCCTCAACTGTTATGATTATTCATAAATATAAAAGAATGAAATCATTTTTCAATTTTAGCAGAAAAAGTGATGCTCATTTTCTAGTTAATATGAAAATAGGAGGTTGCCATTTAAAATTTTCATAGATACAATTTTGTATTAAATAGAAGGTTAGTATAATCACGTCTCCATATTTTTCTAAATTAGATTATGTAGAAAATCACAGTAAAATTGTTTTTATCAAAATCTGTTCCTCTAAAAATTTTAATGGATAATTATATGACTGTGCCAGTTATCAGCAAAACACAATGAAAAATTACTATGGCCTTGCCTTAATAAAATATATTTAGTTGCAATTATCTACCCAATTTTAAAGTATCCTTGGAGTAGTGATTCTTTTAAGAAAAGAAATTTGGTCACTACTGAATTAGGTTATTGTCTAAGGTAGTTTAAGAAAAAAATTCCAATATTTTCCAGGAATTTAATTTGCTATTTGGAGGTTCAATTCTATATACAAAATGTACATGTTTAAATGCCAATACTAAAGTTATTATATTTTTATCCTGCTATTACAATTTGGGACGTTTCATATTTTTTAAATTTTTCTCTTGTTTCTAAAATTTGATTTCAAATAATAAGATGACCTGGTGAGCAACCAAAAAACTAATCTCATAATTTTTCAACTGTATTCCACATGCAGGAAGTACATTGTGTTATCCTAGTCACTACTCGTAATTTTTGCTAAAACTCTCTGATTATTAACTCTATGTAAATTTGTGATTAATAAATAAACATTTTCACAATCGTTTTCAATAATTTATTATAGAACACAAGAATAATAAAGTGGTACATATGAATAGTTAAAATCTTATTGTTAACAATAGTATTTTAGAAGAAAAAGCATTATCTCATATATTCAGATGGAGACAAACCGTCTGCAAATAATGGAGCCGCCTTTTTTCCCTCCTCCGTGTCTTATACTCATTAGCTTTTGTCTCCTTACTGCCTTGGATTTTATTTTCAGTTATTTCTCCAATTTCAATTTGTTTTTCCTCCCAGACTCTGTTTCCCTCAGAGAAAATATGTTATCTTGGCATATTTCCCTGGTGTGTTTCTGGCAGGTTTCCTGGCTGTCTTATTTGGGGGAGCTGAGTTTTCCCTGGGGTGCCCACTTCCTCATTTTATACTTTGCCAAGATGTTCTTTGCTCTTTCCTTATTTCTTCCTTTCTCTCTGAGGAGAGACGGGGTTTTAACTTGTTTTCTTTGATTTAACTCTTACCAACTATGAACCACATGTTTTTCGCCACATTAAAATACGCAAATGAGAAAATCACCTTGGGGATTACAGGAGGTTGAGTCCGCACCAACATTTGGCATATCGCTTGTCACTTCCTTAGGGAATTCTCTATCAGTTTGAGATAAGTGAAATGCTCCCTAGTCTTTTCCACCACATTCTAGTATCTTCTTGAGAGAACCCACAGACATAACCTATTATTCGTTTGTATGCGTCTGTCTGTATAAAAATGCCTGCGTTTCCCAAGGGTGAAGATTAAATCTCAGTGGCAATACAATCCAGGACACAGAGGGGAGAAGGTACCCACATCATTAGGCAGAGGTGTTACAGCTGATTCTGTCATTTGAGAATGCTGAGGAGCAATTGCATTACAAAAGGAAAAAAGGGACAGTACCTATTAGAATATCCTTAAATTGAGGTTCTTTTGGTTGCAAGCAACAAATTTCAGCTTTAGCTCACTTTAGCAAAATCATACGGTGAGCTCACCTGTATAGAAATGTAAAACTGTGCCTTGGAAGTTTGTTAAAACAAAGACGTTTCCCAGAAGCAGGAAACAGGCAAAATAGGATTTATCTTATAAAGTCTTTCCAAACTTTCAGGTTCTTTTTATCAGTTTCTTGACAGTTTATATTAAATATAGAATAAAAAATCCTGAGCTTATGCAAACTATCTGCCTTCTGGCTCTGAGAAAGAGGGTCACCTATTGTATAAAACCAAAGTCGATTCAATAAAAATAAAATAATTCCACATAATACCATCAAGACATCCATGAGATCTTATACTAAAGTGAAATATAGTCCAACTATTTTGAGTCACTAACATTGTTGCTTATAAAGTTTTGGTCAATAACAGCCTTTGTTCCCTCTGTGAATGTTTTTATTTACATTTGTCATTTAATGTATCGTATTGAAGTCATTTAAAAGCTGACTTTTAAATGTAGGACCCTTTAATGGTATTACGCAAGGTAGGTTTAATAGGACCCTTTAATGGTATTATGCAAGGTAGGTTAAGGCAAAAATAAAATGTCCACTATAATAAAATAATTTTAGTGCCTAACTTAGTCCCTTACACACATATATTCCTAAAATGTTAAGATATTCCAGAAACAAACAAAAATATTTTTCCTCTTCCATAATTTTAGAAAATCTAAAGTTGTATTTAGTTATGTTATTATCCTGATTTAGATTTAGTGTCTCGGAATATAAACCCTCATTGATACCATTGCAAAAGGTTTTCAATAGTTTAAAAGTGATCAATTCCTGGTATATTTAGCCATCATTGCTTGTTGGCAGGGTGATATAGAAGGACAAAAATTAAATTTCTTAAATATATAAAGGCATTAGAATCTGAGTATAGAAATAAAAGGGAAGGTTTATGACCTTTAATTATGTCGTTACAAGACCCCAACTTCCAATGAACGTATGTTCCTTCAGATTTTGTCAGTATTCCAGCTAGTAAAATTTCTCTTCATGGAGAAATGACATAATCTTTAATCCTGTAGAGGACGAGGGTTTCAGTGGTTCTGTCAACATAGTGTGTCAGTTTTCTTCTACTAACTGTTGCCATCTGGCATGGTAGAGGTTCCATTCAATCAGATATCATCAATTTCATAAACCATTATACTGTCATGTACAATGGAGAGACAATCAAGTTTTCTTTAGCACAAGCGTGGAGAATTATTGAAGCCATGAGTGGGACAGTAAAGACTTATTTTCTTCTTCCAAAGGAAAACTTCTTCTGGTGATCTTTACCTATGTGCTGGGTATTACAAGAATTAGTAGGACCCATTGAGTTTTCTGTAATCCATTCTCACTCTTTAAGATCAATCTCTCCTTTGCAAATGTTAAAAATGTAAGTTAATAGCCGGGCGTTGTGGCGGGCGCCTGTAGTCCCAGCTACTCGGGAGGCTGAGGCAAGAGAATCGCTTAAGCCCAGGAGTTGGAGGTTGCTGTGAGCTGTGTGAGGCCACGGCACTCTACCAAGGGCCATAAAGTGAGACTCTGTCTCTACAAAAAAAAAAAAAAAAAAAATGTAAGTTAAATGTACCTGAGCGCTGTTTCGGGCACCTGACTCCCAACTACTCAGGAAGTGGAAGCAAGAGAATCGCCTAAGCCTAAGAGCTGGAGGTTGCTATGAGCTGTGATATAACAGCACTCTACTGAGGGCAACAAAGTGAGACTCTGTCTCAAAAAAAAAAAAAAAAAAAGCTAGTTAAATGAACATATTATGTGATTTAAATCCTTTGCATCTTGTTGGATTTGAGTCTCTAAAATCCCTCCAGTGACATGAGATTGCTTTTGATTAACCATTTTGTTAGATAGACGCAGTTATAATGGCTTCCTGTTGGCCTAAACTGCCATAATATTCTTTATTCTATGGGTCAGGGTATTGATGTTGAAATGCCAATATCTTTTATCTTTTTAATTACAAAACCAGAAGAAACAACTACAGATTGTCTTCAGGATCCCACTGGTCCAACACCAAAGTGAATCCATACCAAACCCTTAAGTGCCTGCCCTCTGTAAGCCTTACTCTCACTGATAAAGCACAGTGACATTGGGGTCTCTGTTAGAACTAGTGTTAGGTGTTCTCCAATATTCTGATCATTTTCCCTTCCAGGGTACACTCTTGTCCTGGTAAATAATGCCAAGTTTACTAGGAAAAGGATGAGAAAGACTTGAATTCTATATTTTTGTTACTGTAGCAGAATCTTCCTCAAGAGAACAAGTTCTCTTTATTCAAGAATTTCTATACTGTGAATTGCCTTAAATATGATATTTTGAGGATCTATAACTACTATGATGATTTAGTTATGTTTCTATTCAATAGATCTATAGCTTTTCCATGTACAGTAGAACCTATATATTTGACCATGTCCCTACATTGACCACCTCCTTAAATGAACCTAAATTTTATACACCAGACATGCACCACATGTACATATCAGCATAAGAGAACTAGTTCCCTATGTTAACCACCTCTGTATGTTGACCAGTTTATTACAGTTCCTTGGGTGGTCAACTTACAGAGGTTCTACTGTACATGAATCAAGAAAGAAGTATGCTGACCAAATTTCAGTTCTAGGATCATCATGATTAGAAAGCTCATGTCAAAGGTTTCTTTCTATATGGCAAATTACAACATTACTATTCATATATATTTTATACTAAAGTAAGTACAACTACTTTGCAATTAAATTCTGTTACTTTGTTCTTGCCTCCCAGTGCCCACCATCTGAATTAAATGTAAGGAGTTGGATAGTTCAATGGCAAATATGGGCACTATAATTTCTTGAGCAGAGAAGAACCAATAGAGTGTTTTTAGAATGCTGAGATTCCACTTACAAAGATATGCATATGAAACTAGTGTATGGTGCCCCATGATCACATGTACACAGCTATGATTTAATTAAAAAAAAAGCCTTTATAAAAAAAAAAACAAAAAAAAAGAGGGAGAGTTTGACCTCCTCTGCTCCCATTTGGATTCCCTTTATTTCCTTGTCTTGCCTAATTGTATTGGCTAGAACTTCCAGCACTATGTTGAATAGTAAAGGTGACAGAGGACAACCTTGTCTGGTTCCAGTTCTAAGAGGAAAAGCTTTCAGTTTTACTCCATTCAGTAAAATAATGGCTGTGGGTTTGTCATAGATAGTTTTAATCAGTTTTAGAAATGTGCCACCTATGCCTATATTCTTCAGTGTTCTAATTAGAAAAGGATGCTGGATTTTATCAAATGCTTTTTCCGCATCTATTGAGAGGATCAGGTGATCTTTATTTTTGCCTCTGTTAATATGGTGGATAATGTTTATGGACTTGCGTATGTTAAACCAGCCTTGCATCCCTGAGATGAAGCCTACTTGATCATAATGAATGACTTTTTTGATGATAAGCTGTCATCTATTGGCTAGGATTTTGTTGAGAATTTTTGCATCTATATTCATGAGTGAGATTGGTCTGAAATTCTCCTTTTTGTTTGCGTCTTTTCCTGGTTTTGGTATCAGGGTGATGTTTGCTTCATAGAATGTGTTGGGGAGGATTCCTTCTTCCTCAATTTTTTGGAATAATTTCTGCAGTACAGGAATAAGCTCTTCCTTGAAGGTTTGATAGAATTCTGGTGTGAAGCCATCTGGATCAGGGCATTTTTTGGTTGGAAGATTTTTTATTGTTTCTTTGATCTCAGTGCTTGAAATTGGTCTGTTCAGGAGCTCTATTTCTTCCTGGCTGAGTCTAGAGAGAGGGTGTGATTCCAAATATTGATCCATTTCCTTCACATTGTCAAATTTCTGGGCATGGAGCCATAGTGATCAAGACAGCATGGTACTGGCACAAAAACAGAGACATAGACCCTTGGAATCGAATTGAAAACCAAGAAATGAAACTAACATCTTACAACCACCTAATCTTCGATAAACCAAACAAGAACATACCTTGGGGGAAAGACTCCCTATTCAATAAATGGTGTTGGGAGAACTGGATGTCTACATGTAAAAGACTGAAACTGGACCCACACCTTTCCCCACTCACAAAAATTGATTCAAGATGGATAAAGGACTTAAATTTAAGGCATGAAAAAATAAAAATCCTCCAAGAAAGCATAGGAAAAACACTGGAAGATATTGGCCTGGGGAAAGACTTCATGAAGAAGACTGCCATGGCAATTGCAACAACAACAAAAATAAACAAATGGGACTTCATTAAACTGAAAAGCTTCTGTACAGCTAAGGAGACAATAACCAAAGCAAAGAGACAACCTACACAATGGGAAAGGATATTTGCATATTTTCAATCAGACAAAAGCTTGATAACTAGGATCTATAGAGAACTCAAATTAATCCACATGAAAAAAGCCAACAATCCCATATATCAATGGGCAAGAGACATGAATAGAACTTTCTCTAAAGACGACAGACGAATGGCTAACAAACACATGAAAAAATGTTCATCATCTCTATATATTAGAGAAATGCAAATCAAAACAACCCTGAGATATCATCTAACCCCAGTGAGAATGGCCCACATCACAAAATCTCAAAACTGCAGATGCCGGTGTGGATGTGGAGAGAAGGGAACACTTTTACACTGCTGGTGGGACTGCAAACTAGTACAACCTTTCTGGAAGGAAGTGTGGAGAAACCTCAAAGCATTCAAGCTAGACCTCCCATTTGATCCTGCAATCCCATTACTGGGCATCTACCCAGAAGGAAAGAAATCCTTTTATCATAAGGACACTTGTACTAGACTGTTTATTGCAGCTCAATTTACAATCGCCAAAATGTGGAAACAGCCTAAATGCCCACCAACCCAGGAATGGATTAACAAGCCGTGGTATATGTATACCATGGAATACTATTCAGCCATTAAAAAAAATGGAGACTTTACATCCTTCGTATTAACCTGGATGGAAGTGGAAGACATTATTCTTAGTAAAGCATCACAAGAATGGAGAAGCATGAATCCTATGTACTCAATTTTGATATGAGGACAATTAATGACAATTATGGTTATGGGGGGGGAAACAGAAAGAGGGAAGGAGGGAGGGGGGTGGGGCCTTGGTGTGTGTCACACTTTATGGGGGCAAGACATGATTGCAAGAGGGACTTTACCTAACAATTGCAATCAGTGTAACCTGGCTTATTGTACCCTCAATGAATCCCCAACAATAAAAAAAAAAAAAAATCCTTCTGCCCAGCAACCCCCTCAGAGGAGGAATTTAAAGATTATTCAGACAATGGTAGACTAAATTCTTCAAAAAGGGAAATAAAGTCTGATTCTCCTGGGAAGGAAAATCAGAAGTAATTTGGGAGTACATTGTTTCTAGTGTCATTGGAATCTGTTCATATGCCCTCATTCCAAATTGTAAAATTCCGTTCCTTGCTAATCAATGTGCTAACTTCATAATAATAGACTTTGAAAGGTTATAAATTCTATCGTGTTGTAAATCAAGCACACACAGGATTAGACTCAGGGTTTGTTTTTCAGGAATATCACTCCTGCAAGCCATAGGAAATAATGAACGTTAAGCACAATCATAGACCTTTTGCTGTCCATTCATGAAATAACCGAGTTTACAATTTCTCCCCCTTTTCCAGGGCACTTGTAAGCAAGCAATCAATAGCACTGTATTCGTATTCACTTTTTTCAATTAAATACTCTATGACAGTGACTGTTTATCCAAAACCTTATAGGTATCCACAGATGATCTATTAAGATTAAATTTTAACACAGTTTTTAGATTAAGTCAGAATTAATTTCATATAGGTCATAGCCTATTCAGTAAGCCCATTTTATAATCTGTTCACCTGGATCAACTTCTATTATCCAATTTTATATCAGTCAAAGTTTGATCAGAAGACAGGAGGACTTGGAGTAATATGTAACATATGATTCATTGTGAAGACTAGACTCTTCACAATCCTTAGAGTTGACTAAGCACTATATGGAGAGCTGTGACCCCTGCATCTGGTATTTGGTCTGAAGTGAACAGAGCCTGCCATGGAGGGACTCTGGATTACTTTGTCTTTTTTTTTTTTTCATATGAAAAAGAAAATAACTTCTGTCTCATTTTAGCCATTATTATTTTTAGGTTCTGTCAGTGGCAGCCAAATATAATTCCTACCTTCTATCGTAAACTCTATTTACCTTAATTTCTACACTATCTATTTCATGGATTGACTGCTCCCATCCATGTTAATTGTCCATTAAGTTCAATTATCTCACATAGTGCTTCCTGATTAGTTCTACCTGTGGGATAACTCTTTATATACAAACTCCCTCAGTCCACATGTTGAAAAGTTACATGTAACTATTACAATTTATTTTGTCTAACCTTTACCTTTTGCTTATTCAGACACCTTCACAATTGGCACAATCCCTGAGCACAAAATCTTAAACTTCTTCTTCAAAAATGCAAAGTACATAAACAAATGACAAAGGTAAATTTGCATTTATTCTGTTTCTGGAGGAGATAACTTCATTAGTGAGGAAGATAGCTTACTAAAACAGGAAAAAAACCCAATGAACTTTCAATTTGATTTTTCACACTTTTATATTTTGAACTTTTAAATGAGTAAAATTTCAAAGTTTGAAAATAAAATAAACCTCTTACAAATTCTGATATGATTGCCAATTGTAAAAGAATTGTCGTTTGGAAACGTAACTCTATCTAAACTGTAGATTTTGAGAGAATTGTACATACGTGAATACTAACCACCTTTTCCAGGGTGACAAATAATATACTAAAAGTAATTTTCCAGATATTTCTGGGCAACATGGTTATCAGACACCACACAGAGACCTAGATGGTGATGAGTCTTGGGTGATAATGGATTATGACTTTCTACTTCCACCCAGTAATAGTATAGCCAATTGCTAGTTAATGATTTTGATGACTTCATTTACAACTATCTATCACTTTCTTACAAACATGTACACAGAAACACACACACACACTCAGGACAATAGAGAGGGTTTGGCATGACAATGACCTAGTCTTTGGCAATCTAAAATCAGACAGGTTATGCTTTAGAAGGCACGAGTTGAAAAGCTTAAAGCTTTCTGCGTTCCCTTTTAAAAGTATTTCCATAAATCTATTTATTCTTCATATTACTTCATGTCCCATTTGAGAACTACGTTGGAAACAAATGCTTAGTCAGTTTCTGAAGTTCAATTAATTAGTTATTAAACTCAGTCATTGCTGTTTTCCCAAATGTATCTCCAGATTTCTGAAGACTGTCCAAATGGCTATCTGTGTAACAAAATCTATATTCAAACACATTTCATGTAGATAATTATCCTACTCTGTAGAGTGTGCTCTACCATAAATGATAGATATTTTCACTTTTTTTCTCACAGTTGGTCATTACATTCCTGGGCTTGAAAGAGCATAGAACATTGCAGCTTTCAAGGGTCCAATTCTAACATTTTTAGCTAATATAATTTAAAAAAAAAAATGAGCTTTGGATAACAATCTTCAGTTACTTTTAACCCTATGCGAAAACTGTGAAAATATACACTATTTTAATATGTCAGCTTTGCCTTCTGTTGTTTTGGTAATATATCCTAGGTTGCCGTTATTACCAATGAGACCCCTGTCTGCTAGAATAAAAAATGAAACATATTTTCTAAATTGTCACACAATGTAAGAAGAATGTGTAAATTGTCGCACAAACAGAACATTAAACTACTAGTAAGTGAATGATTTCTGTGATCTAACTGTCCTACCTGCAAGCTGTGAATACAGATTGTGTTTTATTTAACTCTATAACCAGTAGGCATCCAACCTTTTGCTTCCACGTTCAAACATATGCAGTTCACCATGCAGAGGTATGGCTGGAGGCATAGATTCATCTAGATGTCACTTCAATTATATTTACCTTCAAGCCTCACAGTCAAATAATCCAGGATGCCTCTGTTATTGATATATCCTTTTTAAAAATATGTCTTTGGTTTTCAGTTGAAGGTACATATTATTTAAATGCTTTAAAACTAGTCACACACACAAAAATTCCTCTGAGGATATCTTCAATGTGTACAATACCCAGTACTTGTCAGTTGAAACTACAGAAAAATTGTATTTATTCTTGTTTGTTTTAAATGTTTATGCAAGCAATTGGATGTTACCAAATATTTTACATACGAATGAGTCCACTCCTAATAGAAATCCAGAATTCTGTCAATCATGGGGTAGGGTGAAAGGGAAAGCTCTCAAATGCGATGGTTACCCTCCACTGAATTATATAATAAGTGGTTGCAGAATGTGAGAGTAGGTAATGACAGCCTGAATGGAAGCCAGTGGTAGGTAACAGAGTGATTTGTGGCATTATCAGTGAATGGCAGCAAACATATTGGATAATGTCATGAATAAAATGTTGATGTAGACTGTCTGCTATTTATTTCTAAGTCACTCAAACAAGCAAATGCAATTACCTTAGAGCATTATCTCATTGCCTTGTTTAAAAACCAGATTTTTGAGAAAAAACCCTAATTTTTCAAAAGCCATAAAGAAAAGTAAAGTAATGGTCCCAATGAATACAAGTATATTCTTATATAATGAAATAACATCACTAACAAAAGTTTGAAATACTACACAATGAGCTGTTCTTAAATTTACTAGTAATGTAAAAAAAGAAGAGACAGTGGAACTCGCTTTCAAAGAAGAACTTATATTAATAAATGGGTGGTATTCATTATTATTCATTAATCCATATAAATGAATTAATGAAGGTCACTACAAGAATTTTGTGGCAGACCGTTCTGGTCCATTATTTCACTTTCAAGAAGCACAGTCAACAGCATCTTGTCTGATACACCTGTGCAAAGTTCAGCTTGCTCAGCCTTTCGGTGTTGCTGGGAGGGCTTCCTTTGTTTCTATCTGTGCAGATTTGACATTTCTTGATTTTTGTATATCTCAAAACTTTCCTAATGCCCCATAGTTGAACTAAACCTTCCATTAATTGAGAATGGAATTATTAAGTCCTTCAAAAAATTTTATTATTATATAAATAAAGAACAGTAACACATTCTGCTGGAGAAAATAAGCACAAGTGGTTTTATCTTTTTATTTTTGCTTAGAATAGGGCTTCTGTGAGATAATTGTCATTTAAAAGATAGCAGAGAGTTGTCTCCTCAGCCTAGTAACCAGCATCCCAGTCTCATAAAAAGCAGCAGAGAAAAACCATAGAGATGCAAGTAAAAGTTACTCACATGAGGGAGGAATAAAAGCTCATCTTAAGGTATCCTGGGTAAAGCAGAAGGGAGTTGTCCGTGGTAATATCTGATTCAGTGCCAAAGTGCCAGGAGCACTCATAGTGTCCTGCTGTACAGCAAATCAGAGGAAGTTCCTTTTAATTGTTGTATATTATTCCACTGTTTCCATCCCCTTTTTTTCTTTTCTTTTTTTTTTTTTTTTTTGTAGAGACAGAGTTTCACTTTATCGCCCTTAGTAGAGTGCTGTGGTGTCACACAGCTCACAGCAACCTCCAACTCCTGGGCCTAGGCGATTCTCCTGCCTCAGCCTCCCGAGTAGCTGGGACTACAGGCGCCCCCCACAACGCCCAGCTATTTTTTTGTTGCAGTTTGGCCGGGGCCGGGTTTGAACCCGCCACCCTTGGTGTATGGGACCAGCGGCCTGCTCACTGAGCCACAGGTGCCGCCCTTCTTTCCTTTTTTTTTAAATTATGTGCCAGCCTGTGATTAGCAGGGATTTGGTAGATAGGAAGTGAGGTTTCTGTCTAAACATAGGATGAAAGAGAACTCCACCACCAAGCCCTGCCAGGAAAGCTGTCTGTGGCTCCAGGTTGGCACCTTCACTCTGCTACTCAGCTACAAAACGTCATCCACTTAACTGGTTTCCCTCGGAACTACTGAGATATAATAGCAGACAGTTAAAATCAAATTAAAATTCTTAGATGGGTTTGCATTATTGCCAAACAAGAGCATGGTTAGAAACACTGAAAACATACAGTATATCACATCCATAAACAAATAATTGTGTGCTCCAGGAATAAAAATGAGTTATGTAACCACCATCCTTAACCCTATTCTTTAAATGGATCCTTATTGTAGATAAAGTAAAATTCTGTAAAGGTGAGCATATGATTAGTTGATAGGATGTTCCAGTGAAAAAGCTATTGACGCGTATTTGATTTGGGGCAGCTTATAAAAATGTCACGTGTACATCAAGAAATAGCCAGATACAGGAATACAAACACACACTCACACACTCACACACACACCTGATATGTAAGCGTTTTATTATCCTTGCTACATACTTTCACCAAACACTCTAACCAACAGCAGGTGATTATTAGTAGCTCATAGCTCATTACTGTTAATAGTTTAAACACCAAGGTGAGTTACTACCCTTAACAATGAATCAGTTAATCATGAAATTCAAAAGCATGCTAATAAACAGAAATTTAACAACCTTATTTCTCCTTATAAATTGATATATACAATACATTTTATTCTCTGAAAATAGTAAGGAAATCATTACTTAACAAGATGAGAGATTTACCAGACATACAGAATTGAGGAAAACACTGTCCCTGTTATTAATATAACAAGTTGTAATTGGAGAGACAAAAATGCTTTAAAAAGTACAAAACTGTATACTAATTTTTACCTCAAAATATAGTAAGTGTATAAATTAAATAAAGTGGGGTAAGCAGGAGGGAATGGTCAGCTCGTAGGCACGTCTCAGATTTGAGAGGAATTAGAGGACAGGGGTAAAGGGCATTTTGTTGAATAATTTTCTAAGAAGTATGGTAAGGACATCTGAGAACAAAAAATCTGAATTGGGGACTCTCTGATTTTCCATTTTTTATCAACACTTATGTACTTAAGAGATTCATAGTTACTCTGTATTTTCACTCACACTCTGAATTCTGATGGGAAAGGAATCTCATCTTCTCAGCGAAGTTATACTGGCCAGATGCAGTGGCTCACTCCTGTAATTCCTGCACTCTGGGAGGCCAGGGTGGGTCAATTGCTTGAGCTAAGGAGTTCAAGACCAGCCTGAGCAAGAGCGAGACCCCGTCTCTACTAAAAATAGAAAGAAAAAAAAAATCCAGCTATAGTGGACCATGCCTGTAGTCCCAGCTTCTTAGGAGGCTGAGCCAAGAGGATCGTTCAAGCCCCAAAGAGTTTGAGGTTGCTGTGAGCTGTGATGCTATGGCACTGTACCCAGAGTAATAGAGTGAAACTCTTTCTCAAAAAAGAAAAGTTATATTTTAAACCAGTAGATTAAAAGAAGATTTATAATAACTTTCGAATTTTGTTTATCAAAATGTCTCGTTCAATTAAGCTAAAATAGTTAAAATGGTTATTATATATATAGTTGTCTGTCTATTAATATGTTAGAAACAGATATATTCATAATGCATCAATGCCAGAATTATTTTCAAATGTTGAAATCAATAATTTTACCTAAAATGTATGGTAATTAGTAAATGTGTAATTTGGGGAGAAAGCTGGAAAAGTTGAAAGAAATTCCTGATATCACAGGCCTTATACTTATAGAGAGAAAATCGACAAATTTAATATAATACAAATGAATCAAATGTATTAAGTGCCTCCAAGGGTAATCAAACACATGGTGTTTGGAGAATTATGCAACGTGGGAACTTATTGATCCTGGGGAAGTGGAATGGTGCTTAGAGAAATTTTCAGCAAGAAAGTGATATTGGCTTTATGCAGGATGGCTAAGAGTAATAAAGAGAGTGGTAGGATAATGGAATCCAATGATGAAATAGTATTTATGAGAAGGCCTTGAGGTATAAAGAAGTTTGAGGCTATTTGAAGATCCAGCTAGAAAGTCTGTTCTTCAGGAACACTGTAAGGAATCCAAAAACTCAAACAGAAATAGTATTTCCCCAACAAGGCTCAAGAGTCCCTTATTAACCAAAATTGCTCAGTATTGTCTATCTTATTAAGATTACCTAAAAAGCTACTTCAAGAGCTCAAATATTATGATTGGATACAAATTTAAAACTGATACCAGAATTTTATCTTCACTTGGTTCTTGGTCTCGGTGATTCGAAGAATGAATTGATGGACCACAGATCAGTGGTAAGATAAGATTTATTTACAGTAAAGAAAAGAATACAAAAACACCAAAGCTCTTGGCAGAGAGAAAAAAAAACCCAAGTTGGAGGAAAAAAGCTCTCTCCTTCTCGCTGTCTCTCTCTGGGCTCTTTGTCCAGGAGTATATATAGGCTCATAGGTTCCTTGTAGTTATATGAGGCCAGGAAATGAATGCATACAGTCCTTTCCACTGATGCAAGGTGAATGAGGGCATTAATGAATGAATACAGCCCCTTCTTCTGGGGCAAGGTGAATGAATATATTTAGGAATGGACACAGTACATTCAAGGAATTAAGACCTAGGAAACCTACACGAAATTGACCGAGGCTAGGAAATGGGGGCTCCCTGTTCAGTCATAAGTGCAAGGGGAAGGAGACATCTAGGCCCTGGTGTGTTCCCAGCAGTTGTCCCCCCCCTCTGACTACTAGAGCCTCTGGCAGGGGTGGGGAGGAGATCCCCTTGCCTACCCTCCAGCCCACTAGTTCCTCTGCCAGCTGCCACCTCACCAACACCACCCAGGTGGAGGCGGCGGGTCCTCCAGCTCAGCTCATCTCAGCTGGCTGGGGCGCCACCTGTCCTGTAAAATAATAAAGATCATTTTTTACATAGAAGATATTTGATTTTGCTTTGAATTATTGCATATTAGTTGTTAATGTAATTTGATAATAAAAATTTCAAATAGTTTGTGTCTAACTTCAATTTTATACAGATAATTTCCCCCCACAGTAGATATTGAAAGGACTTTTCATTTTTTTCATTAAATATTAAAATTTCAGTTTAAAAATGAGGAGCTAGCTTATTTCATAGGTTGAATTTAATTTTATATAAAAGTTGGATTTTTATAACTTCATCTTCTTAATTGTCATTTTTACTGATTTCTAAGCTGTGGAAATGGTGTATTATTATAAAAGTAGCTTTAAAGGTTATTGAAGGGGATCTCTGAAATAAAAGCAGAAAGCAGCTCTGATGGAAAAAATTAGTTTAAAAATTAACAAAACAAGATTTAGAGCTGACAAGAAAAAAAAACTGGTGTTTCAACATAGGGAAGGGCTTATTTAAGAATGGAGACAAGCAGATAGAACCATAGGTCAGATGGCCCTGGAACTGACCTCCCCCTACAAGAAGTAGGGCACCAGCCCCATATATCGAGGGTGGTGGGTTCAAACCCAGCCCTGGCCAAACTGCAACGAAAACAGCCGGGCGTTGTGGCAGGCACCTGTACTTCCAGCTACTCGGGAGGCTGAGGCAAGAGAATCGCTTAAGCCCAAGAGTTTGAGGTTGCTGTGAGCTGTGACACCACAGAACTCTACCGAGGATGGTAAAGTGAGACTCTGTCTCTAAAAAAAAAAAAAAAAAAGGAAAGATTAAGTAAAATGTAGAGATTAAGGAAGAATGTTACAATAGAAGCTAAAAATAGATGTAACTTATAGGCTATATAAAAAGTGAGAGTTTGTAAGACAGGCGGTGACCCCTCTACTATTGAGCTTTGCCTTAACTTTGTAGAGCTTTTGTTACTCTTTCAGTAAACTCTGAGTGTTTTATCTTAGTGTGTGTGGTCTTCTATTTCATCCCCTTAATCCCGTGGTAGGAAGAGAGGTTCCAACTGACAGACTCTGGCCAGGGTAATCCCGGTGTCTCCAGGGGTGCCTCTTGGAAAGCAGGTGGTGGGTATAGTAGCCCGACAGCATGACAACCAAGGCTTTTCTCTCTACTTTTTCGTATTACAGGCAGTGGTTCTCGTCCCAGGGAGCCGCCCTGAAGGGCTTATGGACCTGTCAGTCTCAGTGTTTATTTATTTATTTTTTTATTGTTGGGGATTCTTTGAGGGTACAATAAGCCAGGTTACACTGATTGCATTTGTTAGGTAAAGTCCTTCTTGCAATCATGTCTTGCTCCCAGAAGGTGTTTATTTGTTGGTGGTGTGACTTTCAATTCTCTGAGCACCCAAGAACCCAAGGCTTAAAGTCCCAGCACCCTTTCACTATCAATGCAAATTGTACATTCATGTCTTGAAAGATATATTTTAAAGATAGAATTCTGAATATCCTTTACTTTCTAAATTCTATTTATAGACTTGAATATCAGGAAATGTTCTTTCGTGAAATTGTGATTCAACAGATTTACAAATCTTACCATTTCCAAACTGTGTTAACTTTTATCTTTCAACCATTAACTCCATGAGGTTAGTTTCTCTGAGAAAAAATACAAGCTGAGCTAGCGTATTCAAAATTCTAGAAAAATGAATAATGATTACTATCTTTAACATGCAGAAAAATACACTACGTCAAGTAAAGACAAGATAAGACTGTAAAATAGTCAGAAGGCCATTTAGCTTTTGCACCACAGCCACTGTTATTCAATCTTTACTTTGTACTAAATGTTCTTTGGACAGATTAAATATTTGAAGTCCATTAATACCAATTTACACTACCTTTTATTGGTTACTTTAGGTTAAATTTCTTACTTATAATTAAATGCTGATAATGTGGTCTGTGTTTTGTTTTCCTACTTTAGCCCTGCCTTTATACACTGCCTTTTATTTGTTACTTTAGGTTAAATTTCTTACTTGTAAATTAAATGCTGATAATTTGGTCCATGTTTTGTTTTCCTACTTTGGCCCTATGTCACCTAATAATATTTAAATAAAGGAAATTACTACATAATATAAATTACTTTTCAGCATGATTATGTCCCAGATATTAAAAGTAAATAGCTTTTACCTTTAGACCTGAGAATTTAAAAGTCAAATACGGGGGAAATTATAGAAAGCACAAATTATGGAATAGTAAAAGTATAATACATCCCAATAACTTTCCTGGACATAAACCTCATTATTATTTAAAAAATAGAACATTAAATACTCAAAGTTATTGCTTTCATAATCTGTATCTATGTACTATATATAGGCTGTACTAATTTTGACCGAAAACAGTGATTTCTGTAAAATGTAATAAATGCAATATCTTAGCATATTCTATAGTTCATACTTCTAATTTGTTTTTATTTTCAATTTCTTTTGGAGACTAATAGTCTTTAAAATATATGAGCAAAGTCATGTTACAAACAAGTATATTTAATGAAAGAAGTGTAAGTAATAAAAATTAATTCATTTGCCAGATTTTTCCTTTGGTTTTAAACTGCAGTAAGAACTCATCAGTTACACAGAATCATCTGTTGTCTGTTAGTGTGTTTGTTGAATTTTCAAAGCAAGGATAATCAAATGCTTTTATGTCAGAGGTAGGGGTGTGTGTGTGTGTGCACCTGATCTGTTTCTATGTGTACACAGGGTTTCTTTATAAGCTGTCCCAACTAAAATAAACACCAACAGCTTTTCAAGGTAACATAAAATATGATCTACTTTATTGAATAATTATAAACTTACCTTCAAAGAATTTTATGCTATAGAACAATGATCCATTTAAAGAATAAGGTTAAGCATAGTGTCTACTTTTTATTGTAAAGTACACATTTTTTTTTTTTGTGCTAACAAATTAAGCACAAAGTACTTGGCTCCCAGCGTTCTCTGAATTTAAAGCTTCTATTAAAGAGAAAATATTACTTGAAACAAAAAATAATACCTTAAAATGTTATTTTTAGCCAGATTTCACTTAAGCCAAGCATCACACTTTTATCAACAACACAACTCTTGGATGCTTTCACATGAATACCATGGGTCATATGTAACCAATAAATCAACTGAAATCCTTGAAATATTAGAAGTACAAAACCTTATAAAAAGAAAATAATATTTACAAACCTATTAGAATGTGAACATGCCAGAAAAATCAAACACATTGGAATAGAAAACTCTCATTTTTAAAAACATTTCTCATATATAAATTAAGCTTTTCTTTTTTTTTTTTTTGTAGAGACAGAGTCTCACTGTACCGCCCTCGGGTAGAGTGCCGTGGCGTCACACGGCTCACAGCAACCTCTAACTCTTGGGCTTACGCGATTCTCTTGCCTCAGCCTCCCGAGCAGCTGGGACTACAGGCGCCCGCCACAACGCCCGGCTATTTTTTGTTGCAGTTTGGCCGGGGCTGGGTTTGAACCCACCACCCTCGGCATATGGGGCTGGCGCCCTACTCACTGAGCCACAGGCGCCGCCCTAAATTAAGCTTTTCTTTATTAACATGCCAGGATGTAAATTAATTAATAAAATAAAAGTGGAATGAATCAGAGAAGGAGAGAATCACAGGATCTGGAGGAAAGACATAAAAAGAAGAGTTGACATTTCATCCATTTAGTTTCTCCATTATGTTTTTATTTAGTCCTTTGCTCTGATTTGGTATTAATATGCCATAGCTTCCAATCTGCCACTCTTATCATTATATATTTGGCATTTCAGTATATTGTCTAAATTTATATATACTCTTGTTTACATGGAGTCAAATAAAAAATATGAGTAGAGGCCAAAGATGTTATGTTGAATGGTAATCTTACATTTCTTAAAGCATATAACATAGGATTTGCCAATTTTCTACAGAAAGACTCTAGAACTCTTACTTGATAAGTATTGTTATTTGTATTAATAAATAATTAACATTGAAATACTACTATTGCATGCCAAACAAAAAGAATCATTATGTACTTTGGCCACAATTTTTCATTAATGCAAAAGACGGGGTATGTACATTTTTTGGAATGATGAGATACTTTTCGTTTGTAACACCACATATACCTGTATGATGCGAAGTCTTAATAAGTGATTTCATCCCTTATATATGCTATTAAATATGTCTCCCTTGTTTAAAAAGAAAATTTGACATTACTATAATTTACTCAACTACTGAGATGTGTGGCTTATATTAACATTATTGATGCTGCATTCAATAAGAGATTGCATGTGATTTTTAACATTAAAACCCCCAAATTCAGCTCAGATATTCTTATCATCTATTATAAAATAATTAATAAAAAGGTCATTTACTACCCCAAAGACATTTTATAACTCTAATTAAACATCTCTTACATTGGCTACTAATAATCATTTTCTATGACCACAGATAATGTAGGGAAAATATAGTATGAGCTGAAAAGAAAAATTATCCCTCATGCAATGAGTATTTAATTGTGATTTGATGCAAGCTACTATGTTTGGTAGAGTTCAAAATATTAAGAAATAAGGCCTGTGTAGATTCAGACCACTAAAGAATTAGTCCTGTCATAATTTTTTTAATTGCCTGAGAAGTTAATAATGAATATCAATTGTGACATGAATACACAGGTTTTGGGAATTCCATGTGAAAGATAGATGAAAGGTCCTTTCAAGTCTGCAAAGTCTAATTCATTGCATATAAAAGTGGAAAGATTAAGATGCCAATGGATTTCCCAAAATCCATTTCATATTTATCAGAGCCTGAAAATGACAGTTTACTGTCTGTACAAATACACCCATTGAAGTTAGGTGTACCCATATTGTATTTATACCTAAATTATATTTAAACAAATGTTAGTTATAACATCATAAATAGATATTTCTGACAGCGTATGAATTTTTCATTTTCTAAAGTTAATCGAAGGACACAATAATGTTTTCATAAGAAAATACAAATGTTAAATAAATAAGAACAGAGTTCAGACACAGGCTCATCATTGTTTGATTTCAAAGCACATTGGTAAGGAGATATTTAATAACATCAGTTTTATAAGCGAGCAAGACTATCTTACACAGAGAAACGCCAAAACATACTATTAAGTGAAGCACTATAGGTAAAATATGCACTAAAAAAAATATAAATTTTGTCTTTTATAAGGTGTCCCAAAAGCTACCCCTAAAGTCACCAACATAGGGAAACTGGGAAATTATAGATTGATTTTCCTGTATTTACAAGATACTTCTTATAAAATTTTACAAAGAGATGGCCAAAGCATGAAAAACATTTTATTAATATTTTATAAAATATTGTTGTTCCAGAAATCAGATTTAGGTAAAGAAATAGCGTTATAAACTTTTAAATTTTGCTTAATTAAAGAAAATTTTACTTTTTCTGTGTAATCATATTTAATCAGACTTTCCCTATGTTCATTTTAAATGTCTATACTTTATTGTCAAAAATAAATGTTATTTATTAAGGGAATAATTTATATTAGGTACATATTCTGTATCTCCTAAAATGCAATGAATCCATTAAGAATATCCAGTCTAAGCTTACAATTATCATCTCCATATATATTTTAAATTCAGCTGTTAATAGAATAAACCAAATACTATAGTTTGAACATATTGAGCTGATGCTAAACTATGTTAATAGAATAAACCAAATACTATAGTTTGAACATATTGAGCTGATGCTAAACTATGGTGCATATTTCAGAATTGATAAACCAGAGCTAAATTTGCATTTTCCTTTAGAATTTCCAAATGCAATGAAAGGAAAATTTCAGATTACTTTCTATAAATTCATAGATATGAAGAAAAATATTATGGTTAACCTAACACTAATGAAAGAGTACAGTATTATTTTTAAATGAGAAAGAAGAATCAGTGATATTGGTGATACATATAAAGCACACTTTATTGGAAATTTATTTGGAAATTCAACATATACAATGGCTCTAAAATCATTATTAAAAAAGTAAACTACTGCATTGAAGAGGCAATGTTCTTATAGTTTTATTAGGTTAACCTAATGCCCTTTCATCAAAATAATTATATGTTCCCCACATCTACAGTGTGAAAGTCTGTTAAAAGGAAAGGGCACCACAATTGTGGCAAATAATAATGAGAAATTTTTTTGTGGGTGTAAGCTGTAATCACACTAAGCATTTTTTTCTTAGAAAAAAATGTCATTATTTTGAAGTTCTATACACTTTTGATTTTCAACTGAAGCATCTATTATAATAGCCTTTGGTGTTTGTTTCAATATCTGAATTTTTGCCTTGACAAAATACTATTTCTATCATAAAAGAGATGCTCGTTATAGTGGTTATAGTTAAATTCTTTCCTTCTGCCACATCTTGCATCACCATTTAACAGATGTAGAAATATGTATATAAATAAAAAAAGGAATTGTGAGGCAGTGTATTCATTTACATTTAAATCTAAACTACTTATATGTAAATTATAAAAATGTTACTTTAAAAAAGATTTAAAATTGTATGGTAGTCACTAAAAATAGATATTTGGTACATTAGTTTTTGTGAATCAAAATATTTATCCCTATTAAGGTTTAAAATGATCCAAAATGATCAGTTTGTACATAAATGGATTTATTTACACATTAGAGCTTAATTTAATAACATTACTTAAAATTTCTCTGCATAACACACAATTGCATCTTATTCAGTTAACTACTTATCTGTTTTCATGGTGGGACTTTAAAAGTGTATAATCAACAACACTGATTTTCTGCATTAGAAGATGGTAAGTTATAAACTCTTCACACACACAATTGTTTCCATTTTCTGTTGCAGGCATTCTTCCCTAATTCTGATCAAGATAGATAACATTGATCAGTATTAAACTTAGAGCTATATCTCCTCCTATCTCTTAGAGATACATATCTGTGACGTGTCTTTGTACACGTTTGTATGTGAGTGTGTGTAACCATGTATATTTATCTATATGTAAGCACATATACATATACATACACATCACACATGTATTTATAAATATAATTGGTTATACCATTTTAACGTATATTATTTAGAATTTATGTTTATAATTTCAAATATATTAAAAAGAATGATTTTTATACATTAAAAATTTAAACATTAAAAATGTAATGATTTTTGAGATCTGTTCAAATCCAAAACTCTTGTATGTTGTAATCCTTTTCTATTACAGTATATCAAATCAGTATAAAGTCAGCACCTAACAACAACACACATTTATCTCACTGTTTCTGAAGGTAACGAACGCAGTCGTGAGTTACCTAAGTCCTTTATTGAAAGTTCTACCAGATGAATGCTGAAGTGTCGGCTGGAGTTGCAATCTCATCTAAGGTTTGGGTTCCTCAAGCTCATTCAAGTAGTTGGCAGAACTCATTTTTTGTTTGTGGTTGTAAGAATAAGGTCTTCATGGTTTTCTGCGTGCGGGTGTTCTGTCAGGTCCCAGAGGCGACCCTCAGCTACTAGTTATGTCATGTGTCACAACATGACAGTTTACTTCAAAACCAGCAGGAGAACATCTCTCCTCTCTGGTAAAATAGACCAGGATCTTTGTAATGTAATCTCGGGGGTGACTATATCATCATTTTGCCATACAAGAGAACGATGAAAGGAGATGCTATGAAGGGCATTGGCTTCTCTCATTTTCAAAAGGAAGAAATGATGTATGGCTCATATACCAAACGCAGGAAACTCAGGGCCTACACCTGAAGCTTGCCCGTGTATGTGTCTGGAGATAAAATGAGTTTTTGCATAAGAGCTGCGGAAAATGTCAAGCTACATTAAGGGGATAATCTTTTTAAAACATCTTCCTTAAACATTTTAGAATCCTTATATAGATATGTACTATTAGTATTCTTCACTACATTTGCCTATATTATCATGTGTTAGTCTACTAATCATCTACATAAAGAAAAGGAGGGGTAGTGCAGTAGTGGGGGCTCTCGGAAGTTACCCTCTTCTGAACGGCTGCTATCATGTCGATCAAAGGAATTAAAGTAAATGAATAGGGCTATTCTTCCTTGCTTTTTGTAAAACTGAAAATGCTTTCCAAAATTCTTGTGGCAGATCCTGACTGTCTCTTTCTCTGAGTACACTGCAATAGAGTAGATTTAAAATTCTTTTGTGGCATCGAACCCCAGCTGCTTGAAACCACCTGCTCTTAGAGAAGAGAGCTTACGCGAATGGCAGGATACCTGAAAGGGATGTTTTGTGATGAAAATGGGAATAATTTTAATGTGAAATGATCCAACCAATGCTATCAGTGGTATCATAAATAATGTTTTAAAAAGAGAACTGGACTGTACTTATTCATGTGTTTCATTCATGGTTTTCTATGTATAAAGGAGCATACACGTAATAAATCAATTTTTGTTGTTTTTATTTAATTGAGTGGTGATTATAGATTCATGACACCTAAAATTGAGTAAAAATACACTATTATCTGAATAAGCCTAGCTCAGTAAGCATATGGACTACAATTAAATATGGGATGTATAAAAAGCACTCAACACAGTAAACCAGAATTATTATTGTTGCTATTTCTAGTTATAGAAAGTGTTTTTTCAGAACTAATATCGTAACTCAGAAAGAACTCGAAAATGTCAAAACTATGTAGCTACTCGGGAGGCTGAGGCAAGAGAATCGCCTAAACCCAAGAGCTGGAGGTTTCTGTGAGCTGGGACACCACAGCACTCTACCCAGGGCAACAAAGTGAGACTCTGTCTCTTAAAAACAAAGAGAGAGAGAGAGAGAGAGAGAGAAAGAGAGAGAGAGAGAGAGAGGGAGAATGTCAAAACTATGTGAGGGATGAATGCCATGAAATACAGGACAGATGCAACAGGGTAGTAAATGTAAAAGCTTCATGACGGTGCCTCATTTTTAAAGATAAATAAGTCTAATGCAAAAATTGACTTGGTCTCCTATTCCGTTCATTCCTGTGTCATGAACACAGGTAACGTGAGTGTGAGGCACAGGAAGAGCCTGAGACAGTGTAATGTGTGTACACATATGTGTTTAAAATTAAGGCAAATTGGGACAGTACACATGTATTATTTCCACTAAATTAGGAGAAATGTGTTTTGAACCTCTTTGCATATTTTGACATATCATACCCCCAAAACAAAATACTATTTGCATTTATTATTCTAATCCTCAGACAGTGTTGTGTTGCATATGATCAAAAAGTAGCTCATTAAAGAGTGACAGTGCTTTGCATTAGTTGTGCTCAAAGCCTCCTTGGGCATTATACCGAAGAAAGAGCAAATGACAGTTGGTGTCAACCCTAAACAGCTTAGGGCAAACTGTTTTCTCAAACCTATGTAATTTAATTGAAATGCAATATTTCATGAATATTAGAAAACTAGGCTTTATTAAAAATGGCAAAGAAAAGTGAATGCGTGACTGTAACAAGCAATACAAATGTATTCATCCAATACCTCATTGAATTATTTAAAACTCAGCCTCAGCACAAGGTCATGGAATGATTTGGCACGTAGGCATTTTGTGTGATGTATTTCCATGATTGCCCAGAATCTGTAAAGTTCATCACTTTACAGATTGGCATGGATATCTAGTCCATGGACTCACAGAGCCAGATAAAGACTTTGATTCAATATTAAATCCAAATCAAACTATTAAACAGTTGACACAGAAAAATGTTTAAGACTTAAAAACCCAATAAAAGACATTGAATCAATTTTAAGTCAATTTTTATTTTCTTTCAATGTTTAGAAGAAATATTAAATTCTCGGACATTTACAAATTTCCACAAAAAAGCTATATACAAAGACTTTTTGTAACTGTAGTAAATATTATAATTTTTTGTTTTTGTTATAGTATTTTTAATTTATAATATTTCCTTCTTTTTCTTCCTTAGAGTTTCCATCTGCCTGTTTGCATTTCCCATCTGTTCTCTCATGGTATTTTCTTTTCCTATTATAGTCCTTGCCGTAGTAATAGTAGGTGTTTTCCTTTTCTTTTTTTTTTTTTTTTTTAATGTTTTAAGTCTGATCATTCAAATATGTCTGTCATGTCTCAATTGTGGCTTTGATGCTTTCTCCATCTTTTCTAAATGTGTATTTTTGTCTTTTAGTACACTTTGTAAACTTTTGGTGAAAGCTGGATATGACATGTTAGGTCAAGGAATAGTAATCACTAGTCAGTAATATTTATCAGCTAGATCTTAAGCTGTGTTCACTGCTGTAGCTGTGGGTGTCAGAAGCTATATTTCCCTCTTGTATCCTTATTTTGGTTGCCCTATTATCTTTCAGTTTCCCTAAAAAATTCTGTTGAGCTCCGAAATTTGTTTTTCTTTCAGTTGCATTCCCCTGTCATTTTACTGATGTGATGATAAAGTCTGGGAGAAGAAAAATTTCCAAGTACTGAGACTAGGTCTCAGTTTCTTAGTGACTCTTTGCCCCTGGGTTTTAACTGCAGAAATGCTTCTTAGCCCTACCCTCCTCCCACACTCTTTGCTGAGATAGGAATAGTAGTTAGGCTGAAGTTGGGTAATGCCTTCTTTTAGGTGTTTTTAAAGTTTGTTAAAACCCTGTTACCTAGATTCTGTTAAAACAGTTTCTTCTCCAGGCAAATCTTGTTAAGCAGAAGAGAATGCTCTAGGCTTTCTTCATGATGGCTGTTTTCCCCCTACTGCCAGAAGCAACAGGGAATTTTGCACAGATTTTCACTGTCAGAACATGGTTCTGACAAAAAGCAAGGGGGAGAAATCCCCAATGCCAGGGGTCCCAGTGGAGTCTGAATCTCCCAAACGTGTCCATACTGAGACACCAACAATTTGTTAATTAGATTAGATGTTCTTACCCTTTACTGGCTTCTACAGAAGTTTCTGTTGTGAAGTTCTGTTCTGCTAAGTTGCCATTGTCTGTATCTACCTATCTCTCCAAACAATGACTTCTACGCTCCTGACATGTTGGACTAGAACTCTCTGGAATGCATCATTTTTTTTCCCATTCCCTTAGGTGAGGTAGCAATCCTAGAAAGAATGGGAGTTGACTACTTGTCCTTCCAATGAAAGAGGATACCCGAGAAGGGCGAGGTCTTGAGAACAGGTCTTCTCAAGGAGAGCACAAGGATACACCTGCAGGGTCCTCTCCATGGTGACTCAGCTTTTGGGAATTTGTAAACTTAACTTCCTGAAACTTGGAAATTTCCAAGTTCTGTGAAATCCTGTAATTCTGTAGGGTCAGGAATAGCATCTCTCCCTTGATTCAAACTGGCCAATGAGAAGGGTACCTGTGGGGTGGAACTTTTTGACTGTCAATAAAAAGGGAAAGACCAAGGCAATCAGGGAGCACGGCCATTTGGAATTCTTCTATGCCATAAACTCTCGGCTGGCGAAAAAAGCTCTTCCTCTTATAAACGTGTTGTTTGGGTGCTCTTTCTCTCCATTGGGCCTTGACTTCTGCAACACCACCAATTCAGATAAGTATTGGCAAAGTATTTTTCCTGAGAGTGTTGGCGTTTGTTATGGAGAACTTTCTGGGAGCATTTCAAAATGTTTATAATTCCCCTTCCCGTACCCAAAATGTAAGAGAAGTTTTTTCTGATCTTCAACTTGAGAACCTGGTGGGACATTGGAAGGTTAAACCTAAGAAAATGTTTATGTGCTAGGGAACGCTAGGAGGATTAGAATTCAGAGTTTCTTATTGTCAAGCTATTGCATACTCAGCTGGTCAGCAACACAGTAAATTATCTCTTAAATATTCCAACCAGTCTGTGGCTTTCAACTGATTCAGGTAAGATGTCTAAGCTGTGATTCTCAGTCTTCATATCTTTGAAGATATTTTTGCCCGGTGGCCTCAGTTTGTCCAATTTTTATTTTTGTTGTAAGAATGGCAGACATGCTATTTCTATGTTGGAGCTGAAACCACATGGCTATAATATCATTTTTACTTTTTATTTTTAACTTAAATAATTTTTTAGATTTTTCACATTTTATGGGTTGTTTATATTTAAATCTCTGAGCAGTTCCTCTTCATTACTTTGACATTTTTTCATATTTTATTATTGATTTTTAAGTTTATTTTATACCAAATAAATTAGCTTCAATGTACTTTACAAGTTGTATCAAATTACCTTTTAATTTTTAAATATGTTGCCGTGTTAGGATGTGTGTGCAAATATGTATGTACCAATATTCTTACAAGCTTTATTCCTAGAAGCCAAAACCCATAAGCACATCATGACCCTTTCTTTCCTTGCCCACCTGGAATCCTCCATGAGTGGCTTCATATATAAAACCCTCACTAAGGGAAGAAATGTGAGAACCATCAAATTTTATGAAATTTTATGAAGTCAAATTTGTTCACCACATTTTTCATAATTGCTAATTTGGTGCTATTTGAGAAAGCTCACAGATATTAAGTATCAGGAATAATAATAATGACTTGTTACTACTATTCATAACTTTTTGATGTATAATGATAAATTGTTTATATACAAGATATAATGATAAGTTTTGACCTGTAAAATTATCACTAAAATCAAAATACAAAACATATCTAAGCACTGCATAAGTTGTTCATGGCCCTTTGTAATTTCTTCTCTTACTTCCCTCTTTTCTCCACACATGCTCCCTGGAAACCTGTTTTGTGTCACTGTTAGTAAGTTTATATTTTCCAGAACTGGATACAAGATGAATTCTAACAGTATTGGGGAAGGCGGTCTCGTGTGTTTGGTCTTTTGACCCTGACCTAGGTGTATAAGAGCAGGCCTTGAACGTGTACTACATCTTTACCAAAGGCTAAGAAGCCCTCAGATCCTGTCTTGGACTTAGTCATTTTGTGAGTGAATGATGTTTCCTCTTTTAGGCCTGATGTGTATGACTTCATTCTGCTTCAGTGCATGCAATTACCCCTCTGAATATGGTCCCAGATTTCCCTATTTCCGAAGTGGTGGGGATTAGGGCAGGTTATTTCCACTGCAGCACCCAGTTTACCTAAATTTCCTGTGATTTCTGAGTGAATATTAGAAAGTAGTTTGAGAGTAATAGCCCATGGGCCAGCATGCAGTTGGTGGGAATTAGGACAGGTTATTTCCATTGCAGCACCAGTTGGCTGCTGCAGTTACATTCTTATGTTGGCTGCAGAGTTGATCCTTTGCAATGGGTGACCTATTCCTTGCTAGGGGCTAGATCTCCTATCCTCTCCAACCCTATCTATGTAGGTGCATTTCTGGACTAATTAATCTTTCCCTTATTCAATTTTTCTATCTCTACATCAATACCAAACCATCCAGATAACTATAGATTTATAATGAGTCTTGAGGCGAGGTAGGGTTAAGTCCTCCAGGTTTGATCATCTTTTTCAATGTTGCTTTGGCGATTCTAAGTACTTTGCATTTCAATATGAATCTTAAAATTATCTGCTTCTTACAATAATGCCTGCTGAGATTTTGATTGGAATTCCATTCAATTAATGTACCAGGGATTGACAAACAACAGTTTGTGACCAAATCTCGACTACTATCTTCTTTTGTAAATAAAGTTTTATTGGAACCTAAATACTCTAGTGATTTACTTAGTGTCCATAGCGCCCATCACGCTGCAGTGACAGAGTTGAGGAGTCAGCAGAACATTATAGCATACAAACATTATAGCACAGGAACTCTGTGATATTTACTATTTGGTATTATTATGGACTGAATTATGTCCCTTGAATTCATAGGTTAAAGCCATAAGCACTAATGTGACTTATTTGGAGTTAGGGCATTTGGGGAGGCAACTAAGGTTAAGTCATAAGAATGGGGACCCAATCCGTAGGACTCATCCACATAAGAAGTGGCAGACGCAGGTAGTGTCCATGCACAAATACAAAGCCCTGTGAGCCTGTAGGCTGGAAAAAAACCATCTGTGGGCCAAGGAGAGAAGCAGCTTCAGAAACCAACCATGCTGGACCTTGATTTGGAATGTCTAACCTTCAGAACTCAGAGAAAATAAATCTCCATTGTGTAAGGCACGCAATTTGTGGTATTTTTTTTTTAAGTGGTACTCCTAAGTGACTAATATAGACATTGACAGAAACCATTTGCTATGTATAATTTCTAAAGAACTTATCATTAAACAGTATTAAGTCTTAGCTTCTAATTCATTAGCATAGTAAATCACTTTTTAAAAAACCTTCTTCAATTGACCTGAGCAATGTTTAATAGTTCCCCTCACCCCAACAGACACACACACCAGAATTAACCTTTTCTCACAGTTGAGAAAAATCTTTCTGAATATTCTTCCTGGTTCCATATGAATTATATAGTTTTCCACTATAGGTGGTAGGAACAGGAATTATTTTTATCTGTTATATAATAATATTTTTTCCTTTATTCATTTTAGATGGTTCTTTCTTCATTCCTGGATGGCTTCACACATGCATGCACTAATCAGTATTTGCTAAATGCTGAATACTTGTGGGGAACCTGGTAATTTTCTCTGGACTAAGGTGGGAGGATTACAGTGCTCATTTCATTTGATTCTTGTCTCCTAAGGAATATTGTCTTTTGTTGCCTGATATTCATTATTTTGAAAACCATCGTGTGTGTGTATATATATGTATATTTATGTATATACATGTATGTCCAGTTTTAGTTGTTTTGGGGGAAAACTATTTGCCTACAAGTAGAAATCTCACTATATTTCTATATACTACTCAAATGGATTTACTTTTTAGGAGAAAATATTTCTTAAGAATGATTGCTATAATATTAAATATACATGTATATCTTAAATATTTTTAGGAAAGATTAATATGCTTTTTCTTGGTGAAGTGGCTATACTTTAATAATCTTACAATTAAACAGTTGGAAGTAAATTCCTTGCCTGAAAGATCAGGTGGTGAGTCCAATTTGGAGTGAGAGGAGTGAGGTCTTTCTTACACACACACACACACACACACACACACACACACTTAGAAGAACAATAGGTGCCATGTAGGAGTCAAGTGGCAGTGTCACCTCCTCCAGACTGAGTCCCAAGGAAAGTCAAATATAGACCTCACCTACATACTCCCTTTTATTTAGGGATTAAAAAGGCAACTACTTTATTTAATGTCTGGAATAAGCCGTCTTACGTGTGAGACCCATCTTGACAGAGATTAATGGGCCACATGGTCAGTGAAGATGGCATAATGTCCTACCCAGGTGAAAGGAGAGTATGAAGTAACCCCTTGAGTTTCCTGGTGGGCAGTGCGGTGTGGATCATCTTGAAATTTCCTGTGAACTCTGAGTGAATATTAGAAAGTGGTTTGAGAGTAACAGCTGTTGGGCCTACACTGAAGTTGCCACAACCAGGAAACAGGGATTCTATAATAGTATGGAGGTCTGTGAATAGCTCAGAAAGCAGGGTCTCTCAGGAAAAAAATGAGCTTGCATCTCCAGATCAATAGATGACTAATATCAATTAGCACATGACCAGAAACAGGGTAGACTCAGTAGTAACTTTATGTCTGCAATTAATCTCTCCATGGGTGGAGAAGAGGGAGGAATAAGGGAAGAGGGATTTTTTAGCATAGGATTGAATGAAAATTATTACATCAAATTAATAAAAACAAGAAATACATACTGTCTATTTTTTACCTTCTTGAAATTGTTTGGCTATATCTCCCTTTTTTCTCCCCTCCTGGTCATGAAGATAAATAGAGGCTCTTAAAGAAAGTAAAATTAAACTTCGGGGAAAGAATGCATTTTTATTGTGGCTGTAATTACTATACTTGTCTTTTATTAATTTACGCATATTATTAAATACTTGATTTATGAGGGGCTTAAAAATGAAGCAATATTTGCCTTTTATTTCTCTATTTTTGCTTTTTTTTTTTTAACAAACAGTTATTCAGTGCTGTTAACACCACCATATACTAAACATGTTTGCTCACACATTAACATATAACATTGAATCGGCTTCTGAAATCTGTGCAGCGATTCATTGTACTTTCTGCATATCTGTGTTAATATTTTAAATTTTTGTAGCTTTCCTATATAGCTTAACATCCTGTAGAGTGACTACCCTCACTAAACCATTTCTATGATTCATTCTCATAAAGAACTTTGGAATAGCTTTTCCCATCTCAAAACACCTAATACAGCCTTTAGATAAAAGTTTATTTGAACTAGGCAGCGCCTGTGGCTCAGTGAGTAGGGCGCCGGCCCCATATGCCGAGGGTGGCGGGTTCAAACCCAGCCCCGGCCAAATTGCAACAAAAAAATAGCCGGGCGTTGTGGCGGGCGCCTGTAGTCCCAGCTGCTCGGGAGGCTGAGGCAAGAGAATCGCGTAAGCTCAAGAGTTAGAGGTTGCTGTGAGCTGTGTGATGCCACGGCACTCTACCTGAGGTACCTGAGGGCGGTATGTGAGACTCTGTCTCTACAAAAAAAAAAAAAGTTTATTTGAACTAAAATAAATAACAAAATTGACACAATGGCATAATGCTTCCTTTCACAGTACAAAGTGCTGTCTTTATGCTGTGGTCTTCAATGTTTTTGGCACCAGGGACTAGTTTCATGGAAGACAGTTTTTCCACAGATCAGTGTTGGGACAGGGGAGGGAGAACAAAATCGATTCACTGGCTTATTCCCAAATGTGTGTGGATCCATTTCTTCACAATTAGGGGGTCTTTTGGGTTTGGGAAGAAATGTTCAAACTCTTTTGAAAGCTGAGTGAGGTGATCATGCATAGGCTGTGAGACAGAAGACCTAACTCATTGTCTTTCAAAATCTGTACTAATGTTTGAAACATGTCAAACTTCCCAATGTTCAGTCTTTGCCTCAATAATTCTAGTTTGGCTTTGAGAGCAGCCACTTAATCTGCCTATTCAGCACAGTTGTAGTTTTCCCCTGAAGTGATCGATTGAGTTCCATGAGCAGGTTGAATGTGTCACATAAGCAAGTTTTAGGACTCACTATATGTCATTGAAATGTGGTCCCAGTGATGACAGTTTTTCTACAAGAAATCTCTGGACCAGCAACACTCTGGCTAATGATCTACCTTTAGAAAATCATCTCACTTTGGGCGGTGCCTGTGGCTGAAAGGAGTGGGGTGCTGACCCCATATGTCAGAGGTGGCCAAAAACTGCAAACAAACAAACAAACGAACAAAGAAACTCATCTCACTTCTAAGTATAGGAGAAAATGTGTCCGTTTTCTTACAGAGCTGCTCAAACAAATGTGAGGTAAAGGGATGTACTTTAACATGGTTGATCATTTTAATCACATTCTACAACATGTTATTTAGTTCAGGTGACATTTTTCGGCTAGCCAGCATTTCCCCGTGGATGACAGAGTGCGTAGACTTAGAATTGGAAGTGATTTCTTTGGCCCAAGTAGTGAAACTCATAAAGCCATTTGGTCATGGGAGCCACTCTGTCCATACACATATCAACACAGAATTACCAATTCAGCTGTAATCATTCAAAGACTTGGATAACTCTGCAGCTGTTGTGGTGGTTGGCAAGAAAAGTGTATATAACATACCCTTATGGACATCCTCCTAAAAATATATTACACAAAAACAAGCATTGCTGCCTTGTCAACATAGCAAATTTGAAACCTGGATTACATATCACAGTAACTCAATGTTCTCTAACAATTGTGCCTCAGTATCCTCTGCTATTCCATTAATTCCTTTAGTTATGTTGCTTGTTGAACGAGAAACACACCCCATCTTTTGAATTGCAGCTTCTTCTAAAAGTTCACAGCACATTTCTTTAACGTCAGGCAGGATCAACTCTTCACCAAAATATAGAAAAGGGTTTCTTAGCTTTAGCAATGCATTTAGCTACTAAAAATACTGTCTCAGTGCAGACACATCTGATGAGTAGTGGCCTTCAATAAAAGCTGCTCTTCTTTATGTGTGTGTCTGTGTTTTTTTTTGAAAAATTCCAAGGTTTGTCCTTTAATGAGGGTGCTTGGTCTCCACGTGGCAAAGCATTTTGCAGATTTCATGGCTTTGTTGGATAGCCAGTCATTGTGTATTATTCAAAGCAGGCTAAGAGAATGTGAATCACCAGTTGCAATGAACTCATAATTTAAGTAGGACTCTTGCTACTTTCTTTTAAATGCAGCTTTTCTGTTGTTGGCAGTTTTAGAATCTTCTGTTGTCTCATCATTGAATGTTTCCCCTTTCCTAAAAAATCTCTTCAGTGACATTTGTTTTCGACTCATTTTTGGTAGGGTTAGCTTGTGGGCTTACCAAAACTGTGCCTAAGACAAGTACATATTACAGAAGAGAGGTATGGATAGAAGTGGTAAGTAAAAAAATGGGTAAGACACAGGTAAACTACAATTAGAGTTTGATTCTGATGTAAAGCCTGACACTAGGTGCAGTCATATAATTGAAGTACATCTCACTTGCCACCTTTATAAAGCCTGCCACTAGATGCAACTCAGTCATCACTTGTCATTCATGGACAGGGTTTGAGATGAGTTGGCAAGCAATTTATTCACTACAGTCTCTGTAGTCAAACCTGTCTGCTAAAGATGATCTGTCTTTGCAGCTGCTCCTCAGCACTAGCATCACTGCTCAGCTCCACCTCAGATCATGGGGTGTTAGATTCTCATAAGGAGCAAGGAAGTTAGCTCCCCGCACGTGCAGTTTATGGTAGATTTATTCTTCTCTGAGAAGAATCTAATGTGGAAGCTGATCTGACAGGAGGTGGAGCTCAGGCAGGGATGTGAGTGTGGGGAGCGGCTGTAAATGCATATGAAGCTTTGCCCACTTACCCCCCTTCACCTCCTGTTGGGGACTGCAGCCTTTAAGTGTCTCAGAAAAAGATCTATATTTTCCTCTTCAGAGATCTTGTACATTACACCTAGATTCTGACTGTTACAGTAAACAGAATTATTCTTCATTCATATAGAAAGCTAATCATTATAACCATGGCTAATTCAATATTTAACTGTTAATAAGCACTCATTAAGCTATCTTATTATTCTAATATTTCCAATGGGTGTTCTAGCATTCTTTACTTGTAATAAATAATAATAGCATTTGAAATAAGTACCTATTTTCATGTTTGAATTTTCATTTTGACTTTGAACACAGTGCATATGATTATTGCAAATTTATAGAAGACAGAGAGAAAGAAAGAGAATATGCAGTAAGTATTTACTTCTTGTATACTATAATATTTTAATAATTAAGAAATAGTAGTAAATGTACCAAATGTGTTATGTGGTTTGGGTTTATTTTTATTATTATTTAGGATTCATTGAGAATACAGAGAAGTAGATTACACGGGTTGCATTTATTATGTAAAGTCCTTTGTACAATTGTGTCCTGCCCCCAAGTGCTGTGCCACACACCTGGACCCCCCAACTCTCTCCCTTCTTCACTGTCCCTGCCCTCTCATTCCCCTACACGCACCTTTGTATTAGCACATCTACTGACTTCATATTAGAATTGAGTACATTGGATTCTCCATTCTCATGATAAAAGGATTTTTTTGAAGGTAGATGCCTCGTAATGGGATTGCAGGATCAAATGGGAAGTCTAATTTGAGCTCTTTGAGGATTCTCCATACTTCCTTGCAAAAAGGTATCATTTTGCAATCTCACCAGCAGTGTAAAGTGTTCCCTTCTCTCCACATCCACACCAACATCTGCAGCTTTGAGATTTTGTGACGTGTTGTGGCCATTCTCTCTGGGGTTAGATTTTTCAGGGCGGTTTTGATTTGCATTTCTCTGATGATTAGGGATGATGAGCATTTTTTCGTATGTTTATTAGCCATTTGTCTGTCTTCAGAAAAGGTTTTGTTCGTGTCTCTTACTCAGTGATATATGAGATTTGTTGGCTCTTTTTTTGTTGATTAATTCGAGTTCTTTTTAGATCCTAGTTATCAAGGTTTTGTCCAAATCATAATATGCAAATATCGTTTCTCATTCTGAAGGTTATCTGTTTGCTTTGATTGTTGTCTCCTTAGCTGTACAGAAGTTTTCCAGTTTAATTAAGTGGCAATCGTTTATTTTTGTTGCTATTGCATTTGCCATGGAAGTCTGCTTCATAAAATCTTTCACCAGACTGATATCTTCAAGTGTTTTCCCCACACTTTCTTGAAGGATTTTTATTGATTGATGCCTTAGATTTAAATCTTTTATCTATCTTGAAACAATTTTTGTTAGTGGAGAAAGGTGGAGGTCCTATTTCAGTCTTTTACAAGTGGTTATTGAGTTCTCCTAATACCATTTATTGAACAGGGCTCTTTCCCAGTGTATGTTTTTGTTTAATTTATCAAAGATCAGGTGGCTGTATGTGTTGTACTTTTGAGATAACTATATGGTTTCCAACATCTGCTTATTTATATGTGAATGTAAGCTCATCTTGTGCTTACTACTGAGATTTTTGGTATGCTTGTCATGAGCTTTCATTGGTTATCTGGTACTTATCTCTCAAAAATCTAGATACTATTTCTAATATTGTATTTGGTATTAATTCATCAATCTTATTGAATTAAATTGCTCATTAGCCATTTGCAACCAAGCATTAATAGTGTCATTAATTATTCTATAACTTCTTTGTAAAATTAATCAGAACACCATAAAATTTGAAATACCTTCATACATTAGAATTTTCGAATCAAATGAAATTTGATGTGGTTTTGCATTTGTGTGAAAAGTGCTGAAAACATTTACAATTTTTCCTTTGTTATCTGATCATTTTTGTATTTTCAATACAAAGTTCACTTATAAGGTTTTAATTTTTTTCTATTTTTATGTTTTTCTAAATGTTGACATTTCAGTCGGGATACATAATTTCTAACTAATGACTGTGTGAGGTATTTTTAAATTTACCTAATTTCTACTCTGTAGTTGTTTCACATTTTTCATTTCTAACTTTATATTTTTATGCATTCTCTTTTGGTCTCCTTTTCTTGATTTGTCTGTCTAATGACTTCTTTTATTGACTTTTTGAATAGAAATGTATTTCATTTGCTTTTTAGTTATGTTATTATATTTTAGTAGGCATTTCTGCAGTGAGGCCTTCTATGATTACTCAATGAACCTAATTTATTTACTTGCATGCCCCAGGCTTCCTCCACCATTATTCTGATGTCATGTTAATTTATTTGTGTACTTATTTATTGTCTCTCCTAACACATAGGTGTTTGTCTAAGAAAATGGAGACCTTTTTCTTGTTAACATCATATCTCCCCAATGCCTAAAATAATGATGTTTGGTTTATACATGTATAAGATACTTAATAAATATTTATTGTTAGGGTAAAAGGATTTTTCAACTGTTTTTCCTTTATACTCATTCTTGGGTTTTGCTTTGTTTTACTTTACATAATTTTTTATTGTTTTTGTCCTTTAAAAATCTTATAGTAAAATTATTTTCTGTTCTTTGTGAGTGTGTTTCTCTTGTAATTAAAATATAAACATTATTAGCTACCCTGTAACTTTAACTTTAACCATATCTCATAGGTATAATTTCTATTTCATCTATTCTTTAATGTAGGTCATATGATTTTGTTGTGATACAATGGGTGTTCTGGAGAGAAATTTTTCCACTTGTGAACTCCTTGACCTAAATGTATTATTGTTTGTTTAAATTTTCATATTTTTGTTTTCCTTTATATGTTTTTGAGCTTTAATTTTTGTTTGATTTTTGGTTCACTTGAGTTGTATTTGATCTTTCAGATATGGGAGAATATAGAAGATAAAAGGTTAGCATTAGACAGTAATATGAAATACCAGTCTCCAATGTAATTTATTTGTATTATGTATAAAATAATTATATGTATTATGAAATGCACTAATATACAATTATATTTAAATATTAATTACACTACCTTTTGATGCTTTTTTCCTAAGCACTATTCTGAATGCTTCACATGTTTTAACTCACTTAATTCCTCAAAAACTGTGTTAGACAAAATTATTGTCCTATTTCACAGATAAAGGAAATCATCCATGAAGAGGTTAAGTAATTTGACAGTTCTAAAGTATAAAGATTTTAATAACAGAGTTCCATTTTCTGTTTAGCTCTTTTGAAAATATTTCATAATGATACCACCCAAATAGGTTGAGAATACTTTTTATTCCAGAAAGGAAGCAGTGGTCTTAGTTATAGTGGAGTTTTTTTTTTGGCACTAATTTTATTTATTTCTATTATAATTCTATATATCACAGTAATGTCTGTAACATGTCTTCTTTTAAAATTATTTTCATATTTAATTGGTATTAAGATGTGGTAAATTTTTACAAAGTTTCAATAGGTGTTTCACAAAAAAGGTGAATTTAAAGGTTGTATAGTATCATTTTTATGTATTTTCAACAATTTTATTTATTATTTTTGTCTAAGTAAATAGGTTTAATAATAGGAAAATCTATATATTTTCATGCTCTAAATACATATATTATATATTTTTAAAAAAGATAAAATTAAAATGTCTTCCTTTAAGTAAAGGCAAAAGTGTTTTAGGTATTACAACTATTTTAAAATAAATGAGAAATTTTTTCAATGAGTGCATATAGTGAATATAAATAGAACATATATATGTGTATGTACATAGGTGTATACATTTATATTTTTGTACAGGAAGCTAGTAAATATATATTAGCAGTTCTCAACCTATGGGTCACAACCCACAGAACTGTAGTAAAGGGCCGCAGCATTAGGGAGGTTGAGAACCACTGATATATAAAGTCAATGATTGGGGGAGGGTTTTCAATTATATTATTATATATTGTTATTATATATTGTGTTATAGTTTGACTATAAAAAATGCTGCTTTATGATTTTGGAATTTTAGAATTTTTTAAAAAGAAATACCAACATTTGTCTTTTTTATAAGAAAGAATGTTCATGAACTTCGCAAATATTTTTGAATTGCATACTTGATAAATTCCTTACCTTAGTTATTCTAAGAGTCAAACCAATTGTTCATTTTGCCTGTATGTTCTCAGGTTTGGTGAATATATGGAATTTTAATTACCTTAGAGACAATCATCTTAAATGATAATACTGTGGGCGTTAGTCTAATCAGCAACTTTGTTAATTGTATTTTTATGTTTACTGACATTAGACTAAACTCCAGTTTTTTTTTTTTAATTGTTAAATCATAGCTGTGTACATTAGTGCAATCAAGGGGTACAATGTGGTGGTTTCATATACAATCTGAAATATTCTCATCCCTATCACATAGATTTGTGAAAATGAGTAAAATATTTTTGTTTTGGTATCAATGTGCAAATTATTTCTTTCCACTTATTTAACTGTACATATATTTCCATTTATGATTTTTCAATAGTAACTATTTAACACTTGCTAGATGAACTAAAATTCATTTAAATCTCATTCAGAAAAAAAAGATATTATAAAAGAATGTTAAGGAAACTGCCACAAATCATCCCATATGCCTGAATTCCCAAAATAGATTAATTCTAGAACTTTGGGAAGACATAGACTGGGATTTCAATTGCCTATCTGCAACTATCACCAAAGAATGAATTTTTTTTCTCTTCTATCTTCTAGATTTTTCATTGTCAGCTCCTATTCTGGATACACATTGGAAAGGGGTTTGGAGAAATGCATTTTGAAGTTTCTCCTTCTATGAAGATGTAGGAAAGAAAGTAAAAAGTGACAGAAGTGAGGTTAATATGCAAATATTTTATCTGTCATCTCCTTTGTCAAGCCATTCGAGTTTATATGTATATTAAAGCTTTTAAACACCAATAACTCCATCAGTCTTCTACCTAATGCTGCCAACTATTCCTTGTAAAAGGAAGACTTACTTACCACCTTTCTGAAATAATAGTATCATAATTCCCATTATACAAATAAGAGAAATATCTTTTTTAGGGGAGAACATGATACAGAATTATTCAATATTTCCAAAAACTTACATCACCAATGCCATTGCTGCTCTTGATATTGAACCATTTATATAAGTTGCAGTTGCCTATTTAATATGATTCAAGAGCTTGTGTCTTTTAGAAAAGATAAACTCAGGCATTTGAGTATGTATTGAAGTACATATTATTTTTGCCTTAAATTCACTTTCATGTTTTATTATAATACAGGTAGGGCATTGTGTCAATTTTGTAGCTGTCAGTAGAGTTATGTTACAACTTCTCTGGTTATCATTGTTCTCAGATCAAGTTCTCATTGCACAATAACAAGTTCATGACAATATATGTGGGAGCAGGTTTGATAGGTTTGGGTTGAATAAGTCGTCTAACATTTAACTTGTTGAAGTTCATACATGTGTCTTATTGCATTTTCCTCATACAATTCCCATTTCCTCATACAATTCCTTATATATCTTATAAGGTAAAATATGATAATAAAAGTTAACTCTCTGCTGTCTTTTTCTGAGTGTCTTCTGCCAAAAACTTCATGTTCACTATTTCATTAATTTCCTCAACACTTTTGTGAAGTACCTAAAGTACTGAAGCTGAAAGAGTTGATGTTTTATTCCAAAAGCACAAGGCAAATAATCATGAAACAGGATTCTGTTTCTTTTCTGTATCCTTCTTTTCAAACAGGGAGGCTGCCTTTGTATGCTTCATAATACATGTAATTATTGTAGCATGTGTAGTTATTCCAGAAAACATCACTCAAGTTTCTTTCCATGAGGAAAAATGGGGACACAGGCAGTGTTAATACTCTGAAGCATCAACTTACTACTACAGCAGGTAGAGACTGCTTCATGCTCCGGCTCTGGGAGATATTTCATTTGGGTCACTTGTTGCCTCTCCTGGCATGTCCACCAGCAACTGTCTGCGTGCAGTCTTTCCTACCCTGGTCTCAGCAGATGGCAGGCCTGTGCCTTATGCTTCCTGCTGAAGGTGCCCACAAAATTTTCGACCACTTTGGAAACTCAGTCAAGAAAGAAAATTTAGTAAAATAATGTATTTCTTAAATAATGCAAAAATATTAATTATAAGTAAGAGGCAATTTTTAGAACCAAGAAGTTAATCTATTAAAACACTTTATAAATTCTGTTCAAAGAAATGTTACAGTTTCTGTGATGTGGGTGACAGACCATCAAGGCTGTGATTAATTTTCTTGAATATAAACTTGTGAAGTCATTCACAAGGAATTTGAAATTTGATTTTAAAAAAACTTACTCAAAAAATTGTCATTAGCTATTTTTAGTAGCTAATGCATATTGAATTGTTTTAAATATTATTTAAAATCAATCATTATGTATCTAAATTACAAATTTAAAATTATTATTTTCAAAAATAGCAATGGAAAGAAACTAATCTTTGTATTAGTAGGCAAATACTAATATTTAATCAGATAAAAAAAGAAAATTCAATCCCTAAATATTTTCATATTTTCAGTTTGGAAATGTGACAGTAATTGTAAATCTTGTTGACATGATATCCCCATCTCTTGGCAAACATTTAGGCTTGTATTTGAACAGCCAACACTCATTATCTGTTACTCTGGTTTGTTTTTCATCAGATTATTAATATTATTTTGTATGTGGCAGAGTCATTCTAACTAATGGGTTCATGGTCTAAAGTATGAATTAGATAACCACATTGACTACCTCTAATAATAGCATGTCATATTATTTTATTTGTACAATCTGTGAAAAGCATTTGTTTTTTGAAAAGTAAGAAAGCTTAAGTAAGTATTTTAGGATGATAAGTAGCATGAAAAGAGTGTTTTTAACATGGCTTAAGCTACGTAATGGAACCTGTCTTCACTCTGTGTATCAGTTTAGCAAGAACAAGAGAGTGCACTTCGTCTGACATATCCTCATTAGGTAAGAGGCTGCATCCAGCATACGATGTCAGCATTTCCCCATTAAGATTCATTTGATTACTGCCTTTGCATCAAAAATGCCTTCTTTTTTAGCTCAGATACTAATATTTACCTGGAAATGTAAGGTACAATAATTCAGAAAAAAACCAAAAACCTTTTGATGAGTCCATTTATTTTCTGTGAAATTATTCACAATAACACATCTAATTGGATAGTGAGTGTAGGACTGAGGGAAGAAAGGAAGATGAAAGATTCTATCGTCTTTCTGACCAGGGTTAGCTGCAGATGACCTGTTGTTTTTTGGTTTCCCATTGTTCCACAAGAGCTTGTGCAGAATAGAACAAAAATTCCTTGCTCTCTGTTCCACAGCATTAATAATGCCTCTTATCTTTTTTAACATAGACTTATAAATAAATGGCAGTTAAAAACTACATGCGTGAACCTCAAAAGTATGGTTTAAATACTGACAGTCTGAACATTAGATACATCAAAATATTAAATCCGTAAAAGCCAAGATCAGGAAGCAGTGTTTGGTATGGGACAATAATAAATACTCTTACTTTGTGAGTGATAATTTTTGTATGGCTTAAAAAAAATTTGACTTTACAATCTGTATCATTTAAGTGAACTGTTAATTTTATTTATATCTGATGTAATTACAATTCCATTGGATTCTGTGTAGCATATTTTATCTATATTTATTCATTCATTTATCTATTTATTTTTCCATTTTTATTTTCTCTTTTTACATTCTCTTAGATTGATCAACTTTTAAAAAATTTGACAGTTAAATTTCTTTCATGGACTTTCTGCTCTACAAGTCTGTATTGTCTGTGTTGGCATGGGGATTATTTTCTGCATATTTATCTCAGTATAGATTTACTATTGTAATACTTTACATAAAATATAAAAAACCTGCAATGATTGTATTAAATTTACTTCAACTTTGTTGTGTCATGGCATATATTTTATATCTATATACTATAAACTCAATCTTATAATATTATATTTTTGCATTAGATAATAACTTGCCTATTAAAGCAATTAAGGGAAGCAAAAAGTTGGTATTTTGCATTTATTCAATGTATTTATCTACCTAGTCTCATTCTACCATTTGGCAAGTTCAATCTTGAGTTATGGATCTTCTGTTTGAAAATTTCCCATGTCAATTTTTGTAGTTCAGGTCTGTCAATGACAAATTATTTTAGCCTTCATTTTTCTGAAAATGTTTTCACTTTACCTTGCCTTTTCAAGGTGTTTTAACTGCATACAGAATTTTTGGTTTTGGTTTTCATTTGCTTTCTTGTTTGCTGTTTCTATATGCATGTTAGAGATGTTGGCACAATGTGTGCTGGCATTGATCTTTTTCAGATTCTTGAAAATTCCACTATTCTTTCTATTATTTTTATTCCTTAGTCTGGCTTGTTTCATATCTATATGTGGTTTTCAGCAATTTAATGACAATATAGCTAAAGTGAATTTCTTTGCATTTAGCTTGCTTTAGGGTCTCCAAACATCTTGAATCTTTGAATGTGTGTTTTCATCATGTTTCAGTCATCTTTGCCATTATTTCCTCAAATACACACACATAAGTGCACACACATGCACACATTTTTTCCTCTTACATTCTCTACCGCCTTTTCTGACAATGTAATTACACATATGGTAGATTCCCTGGTTTTACTTACTTTTCAATGCTTTGCTCTTTGTAGGTGATATTGTAAATTTTCTATTGATGTCTAGGTGATCACTGAATCTTTTCTTACCTTAATCTCCTTAGTCACCTCCAATAAATAAGTTTAATTTCTTAGAATTTCCTTTTTTTTTGTTAATTTCCCTTTTTCTTTTTACTTAGTTTGTTTTTCTTAGGGTATTTTAACTTATTTACAACTACATTAAGATTTCTACTTGCTAATTTCTATTTCTGGCTTATCTTGGGTTTATTAATTCATTTTTTACTCTTACTTGGGTCATATTTTAGTACTCAATCACATATCACATCAGTTTTGTGGCTTGCTGAACATTTTGCATAGTATACTGGTCAGGCTTTTGGTTCCAACATAGGTCATTACAAAAATTTTTGGACAGGCTTTATCGTCCACGATTTCACTTAGGAGAAACACAATCAACAGCATCCTTTCTGATTTTTACCTATGCAAGTTTCACCTTGCTCAGCATACCAGTGTTGCTGAGAGGGCTTCATTTGTTTCTGTCTGTGCAGATTTTACATTTTCTTGATTTGGGGGTATCTCAAAACTTTCATACATGTATATCCTTCACAGTGAAAACTAATGTCTGTTCACATAGAAAGACTTTAGCTTATTACCTTTAACTTGTAGAGCTGTGATTGTAGAGTTTCTGATAGTGAGTCTGCTTTAGCTTTGTTGTTATTCTTTGGGAGAGCCCGCAGAATCTGAATGCAGTCTTATTAGTAAGGCAATGACATTCTTGTGGTTTCACTGAAAAGATACATGTATGTCCCAAGACCTTGAACGCTGAAGATACTCAAAATGTTCTTTCTCTACCTTTTATATAGAACATCTACTAAAATTCTGCTCATTTGTACAAACGCTGAAGTGTTGTTTTCCAATGGACTCCACGGTCTCTCTGACTGAGTTACCCAGAGATTTAGGGAAATAACATACATGAGTCAAGACATCTGTCATTAACTTTTTATGAACTGAACTATGCAAAAGAGACTTGATTAGATTTAAAGGAAATATGATTTTAAGCATTTATTTGATAAAAATTTCATGGAATATTTCTCCTTATAGGCAAAAATACCATTTTCTGTGTATTTGCATGTATGTATGTGCATATCTGTACACATGTTAATACTATAATGAAGTATCATCTCATCCCCAGTTAGGACAGCTATTATGAAAAAGACAAAAAAAAAAAAAAAAAAGAGAGAGAGAGAGAGAAAAGGAAAAGCAATTTCTGGTGAAGATTTGGAGAAAAGAGAATTATTATCCACTGTAGAATAGAAGCTAATACAGCCACTACAGTGGTCAGTATGGGGTTCCTGCAATACACTAAACACAGAGCTGCCTTAGGATCTAGCATTTACACTACTGGGAACTTATCTGAAAGAAAGGACATAAATAGAGTTCAAGTTAAGTTCTTTCCCTGTTCCAGAAGCCCTGGTCCTTTTTACTTCTTCTGTAGTCCTTTCTAACTTCTGATAAAAGTCCTATCTTACCACGTGTGGGGGGTGGGGAAGAAAGGAAATAATTACATCAAAGAAACATCTAAACTCCATGTTTCTTGTAATCCTATTCACAATAGCCAAGATACAGAATCAATTTTTATGTTCAAGAATGGATGAATGGATAAAGAAAATGTGGTGCATATACAGAATGGACTACTAACTACTACTCAGCCATAAAAAAGAATAAAATCCCATCGTTCATGACAACATGGATGGAACTGGAGGACATCAGGTTAAATAAAATCAGGCCAGACACAGGAAGTTAAACACTGCATGTTGTAACTCATATGTGAAAACTAAAAAACTTTAATCGCATAGGAGTAAAAAAGTAGAACAGAGGATATTAGAGTTTGGGAAGGGTATCGGGAAATGAGAGAAAGGTAGAGATTTATTAAAAGACATAAAGTTATAGCTAGATAGGAGGAATTCATTCTGTACTCTATACATTGCAGGATGACTATTATTAAAAATAATATACTATATAGTTTCAAATGGCTAGAAAGAGTATATCAAATTTTCTAAGACAAAGAAATGATAAGTATTTGAAATGATGGTTATACTAATTGTGATATGATCATGATATGTTTATGTTTATCAAAACGTATGTATAGCCTGGCATTCTGGCGGGCACCTGTAGTTCCAGCTGCTTAGGAGGCTGAGGCAAGAGAATTGCTTAAGCCTAAGAGTTTGAGCTTGCTGTGAGTTGTGATGCCATGGCACTCTACTGAGGGTGGCATAGTGGGACTGCCTCAAAAAAAAAAATGTAACCATGTACCCTACAAATATGTGTAATTGTTATATGTCAAAAAATAAAATTAGAAAAGGCCACAGTGTTCATTATTCCTTTAGTCCCCAAATCATAAAATTTCTGTCTAACCATTATGTAAGTAATTAGTATGTAAGTATTACTAGTGCTGTAAACCAGATGAGATCCTGGGAATCTCATTTAGACCTCTAAATTATAGAATCTTGACCACATTTCTGCAACCCTGGTAATATGAAGAGGAATTCTTTCCTATTTATAATCTTCACGAGGATATCTATGTTCCAAGTACTCAGATTATCTCTAAAGCAGTGAGAAAAAGTGTTGCAGGCTTTTACTAAATTGATAAATATTATCAATTTCTTATATGTCCCAGAGCACACTTCCTACTTTTATTCAGATTCCCTTCAATAATATGCTTCTTTCTCTTTTTGCTGTGTTAATCTGTTGCTTTTTATAAAAGTTAATTTACTTTCTCATAGATTATTTTTTGCCTTTTTGCCTCTAATGTAGGTACAAAATTTTTTCTAAATTCTCTAAAGGCTGTTTGCTATGAGATACAAAAAGAGATAAAATAAGCAAACAATGCTTTTGCTTTAAGAAATGAGATATGAAATCCATACCTCTGAAGGACTGGGAAGGAAACGGTTGGATGTGGCCTGGCCCCTCTGTTGCCTACTATGTATACAGAAGTCATCTAATACTGCCCGCAGATAATCCAGAAAACATGGGTTGAAACTAATTCACTTTCAAATGATAAACTGTACTTGCAGTCTTCATTTTTAATAAATTCAATCTTATGGTCTTCTAATGATTAAACATACATTAAATTTGTAAAATACTCAGAAAGGACAGACTCTTGTAAAAATTCCCCAAAGCAACATATTGTAGAATTAAGAAAGCAAAGAGAGCTGTGAAATGGTAACAAAAAGGATTTGGGAGGCATAATAATTAAATAATAATATAATAATAATTATAATAAATATACTATGCAATCATAGCTAATATAAACAGGTGCATTATGAAAGAAACTCCCCCTAAAATTACAGGTGAATAAGACAATAAAAAGCTGAAAAGTTAGGCAAATAACCAATTTCTAAAGGAGATTTACTAGCTCATGAAATTACAACGGACTAACCAACCAAAGCCAATTAATAAAGTCTATTAAGATTTGTTTCAGGCAGGCGATTTCAATGATTTTTACAAACTTATGATACATATGTAATATTTTCTCACTTGCCAAATATGGAACAAGTTCTAATGCTTTGATTCTTACATTCAATCATATTTTCTAGTTGTATGCACTCGAATTTATAAACTGTATTTTGAGGCATGAATGTTTATTTACATTACTATATTTTCTTAACATACTTTGTATATGTGGCATCAGAATCTTCATAGTAGGGCGGCACCTGTGGCTCAAGGAGTAGGGTGCCGGTCCCATATACCAGAGATGGTGGGTTCAAACCCAGCCCTGGCCAAAAACTGCAAAAAAAAAAAAAAAAAAAAAAAAAAAGAATCTTCATAGTATTGAGTCAATGATAACTTGAAAATTCTTTAAATTATGCTTTTATTAATTTATTTTTCATGTCAGTTAAAGCATAAAATAATTCAAATATTCTTAAGTATAATTTCTTAATGTCAATAATCATTGTTATTATTTCTCTGGGAATTTCTATACAGTTTTAGTAAATAGTAGATATTATAAATGGATAACTTAAACACAGTGAAAGATTTTCTAAAGTACTGGATAAATTCATTCTCAATATTCATCTGAAAGTTGCTAAAAACTTTTACATTTTAGCCCCTGCTCATCATCATACTCATTTCCCGGAGACCTCATAAATGCCCCTTATTTCCCTGGTAATTTGATAAGAACACAGTTAATGGAGAGCATACTTGAATTTCATGAGAAGATCATTGATCTATAATTCTCTCTGTAGCTTAATCCATTTAAAAACAGATTAATGAGTGTTTAAGTTTGGGCTGTGTCCAATTTTTTATATGAATTAAATACCTAAATAACACTTAATTGTAGTGCAGTTCCCCTAGATAGGCAAATGCTGTAAATAACTATTGTGAACCAAACCTAGGATCAGTATCAGAATAATATATGTAATTACTATTACCTACTATTTATTTTTAGTTTAGGTAATAGAAAGTATGTACGGCAATAGTATATCTTGTGAATATTCAAAATACGCTTATTTTTTCCATGCCACTATTCCTCACTAAGACTTTGTGCATTTTAAATTCTTAATCTACAAAATATAATATCATTCTTTCTTACTTCAGATGTTTCATGAAAATTATGAACTGCGGAATCTACATTGTCAGTTTTTTCAGCGAGCCTTCTTGTAACATTCAGCAACTCTCTTTACTTTGTTTTAGTCCATCTTAGTCTGACTGTGGGATGATTTTATTTCCATAATTGCTTTTAAATTTTGTTGATATGACCATAAATGCCTTTTTTAAGAATGCATAGTAAACACATAATTTGATTTTCCCTTCAAATTATTGATGCAGACTAATAGCAGAGAAAAGGACTAATAAAATTACTATAATGATTTTAAAATAATCATTTTAAATATCATGGATTTAATGTTTAAAAAACTATGACTAGAAAATGCAGTTGAGTATTTTTGGTAATTTTTTCAAAATTGAAGAGGTTAGCTTTAGTTTTTTTCATTTATAAATAGAGTACCATATTTAGTAAACATTTGTTGGAAGCAGTGTTTATGAAACACTTTGAGATATATAATTTGCGAACGCTGAAAAATTACTTTAATCTCAATATTAATCAATAAACATAACTCAAATTAACAATTATATTTAAGATGTGATGCAATGTCCTATGTTTGAAACCAGTTGCGTATCAGTTGCTGCTGTAAGTTATGAATTCTTCTTTATCAAATAAAACACATCTGGTAGTATATGTTGAAGAAGGGTTACAATATTAAAGAGGATATAGCATAACTAAATTTTGTTACCTATTAGCAAATTCTGTTACCTGTAAATGAATTTCACATGGTGTACAATCATTTGGCCTCTCTGGGCCATGCTGTAGGAAGAGTTGTCTTGGGCCACGCAAACACTAACAAAAGCTGATGAGCACCTAAAATGGTCCATGCACGATTTTTGTGATATCGTCTACCAGGTAAATAAAAAGTCCTCACATAGTCTGCATGCAGCCCACAGGCTGCAGGTTATCAATAATTTGTCTTTCCTCAAAAACAGTAAGAAAACCATTTACTGACTTTCATCAGGATTTTAGTGCCATTTTGGTTTTAATACTTCCTAAATTAGCCATAATTGTTACTACTATTTAGAGTAACAATTGTGAGTCAGTACTTCATGATTATGTAGTCAGAATGGAGTTTTAATATTAACTATTATATAATTTTAAGATCATCATCTTCTGAGAAAAAAATCAATTGTTTCAAAAAGTTGATTCTTATAAAAGTGATGTTGAAGGTCTAATGCTTTGCAATCTTTTTCTCCTAAATAATCTAAACTACACACCTGTAATTATTAATAATACAGCATCAAGCATAGCAAATATGTAATGAGAAGATTTTCTTGAGCATTATCTTACATATTTGTGAACTTTAGAATTTAGTCACAGGTAAGGGTAGCTGTCTCAAATCAAACTGCTAACATCCATACAATGGCCTTAGGACGATTTATACAACTATCACTCACTGGAAGACTTCCTATAATGGCTTCATCTGAGAGATTTATTATTATGATTGCCTGTAAGGTGTTGCTTCAAAGTCTTGTTTTGAGTATTGTGTGCTGAGCAGCAGGAGCTTACCTTGTGTATTACGTACATTGTGTATATTTGCATCCGTGCTCTTTGTGTAATATAAATACACACTGTGTATACCTAGCAAAATTTCAGAATCGTAGTGTGATTTCCCTTGGGCCTCCATACCCTGGCCCAGATAAATTGCCACCTGGGTTTGTCTATGATACATTTTCTCTTTTCAAATTCATGTATTCTTTAGTTATGATTAGGATCTAAATAAAAACTAGGTAGCTGAACTTTTTCTATGACCTTATTCTTTGTTTGCATAATTTTTAAATTCCACTCCAAAGAGAAAATTATTTTTCCTGCGTTGTTAGTCAATCTGTGTTGCAACCAATTCATACTTTTCTAAATATAGCTCTCTCCTGCTTACTGCTCCAATCTGCTCTCCAATCCTGCCTGCTCTGCTCTTGACTCAGGACACTGGCACACGTGGGCTGTGTCAGCAGGACTCCCAGGTTCTCTGGCTTCTGGTTGGTTACACCGATGGTTAGCCTCCCTAGGAAATCTGAAAGGGTAGAGGAGAGATAGGTCGGAGAAATTATCCTCAGGCTTCCTCCCAGTAAGGTCGTCACAGTTGGCTGTGTTCCTTGACTGAAGATAACTAATCCTCCAAGTTGTTTACTTTCTGGTTCCCATAACCTCACATCACACATGCACACACTGACACACACACACATATAAAGAGAGTGCCAAAAAATGTAAATATATTTTAAGAAAGGAAAAAATCTGTATTAAAATTGCAATATTCAATATATACTGATAAAAAAGATGATACAAGTCACATCAAGCTGCTCTTGCAATTGCAGATGTAAAACATGATGTGAGTATTACAAATATAATACAGTTGAAAAACGATTGATTATTAAAGTTTTAACATAGTTTTTTTACAATGTGTCTACATATTTCACATCTTCAGTATGTGTATGTGTGTATATGCATATACATGTTTACACAATATGTATTTATATGTAAATACATATATATAACATAACATATATATGTGTATGTGTGTATATATATATATATGTTTATTGTTGCTATTGTAGGAACCTCAATTACACCATAACACTTGAGTTTCCATTATACCTAATTCACACACCTTATAATTAATTTCTGTATAAGTAAAAACTCTTCAAAGGCCAGATGTGTTGGCTTACACCTATAATCCCAGCACTCTGGGAGGCTGAGGCAGGTGGATTATCATATTGCCTGAGGTTTGAGACCAGCCTGAGCCAGAGCAAGACCCCACCTCTAAAAATAGCTAGGCATTGTGGTGGGCGCCTGTATTCCCAGCTACTCGGGAGGCTGAGGCAAGAGAATCACCCGAGCCCAAGAGTTTGAGGTTGCTCTTGGCTGTAATGCCACAGCACTCTACAAAGAGTAACAAAATGAGACTGTCTCAAAAAAAAAAAGGGAGTTTGAGGTTGCTGTGAACTATGATGCCACGGTACTCTACTAAAGGTGACAAAGTGAAACTCTGTCTCAAAAACAAAACAACAACAAAATATTTTTATTGAAATATGTTATACGTCTCCAGTTGAGGTTCTAACTGATACATTTTGGGTCAGAATATGTACGTTAGTATCTCTGTGAGGATACAGGAATATGCTCCAAATCTAAGCCAATACTAATAGTCACATAAAAATTTTGTCACAAACAACCAGATGATAATGTGTTAACCATTACCAGGACATAATTACTAAATTCCCAGGAGAAGTTACAGCGCAAAACACAAAATACTATGAAATTAATTTGGGCGTATTACTAAGAGACAAGGAGTTACTTCAAAATTAATAACGTAATTTATGGCAAGTAATAATTTATTAAATGTTAGATCATCAGCTGTAGTCAAGAGTTCTACCTAACCTCACATAAATGAATTTAAAACTTAGCTTAAACAACTACATATTTTCATTAATCACTCTGTTTCCTGTATTCAAAGAAATAATGAGGTTGCACTATTCCAAAATTTGTATTTAATTTCTTTTTAAATAATATTCGTTTTAGACATTCTCTCAAACGAAACTCATGAAAGGCAGAAGAAAAATATATTTAAAATATATTTAATTATATCTTCATGAAATAAGTCTAGTCATTATGGAAATAATAAAACTTGCATAAAAATGAAATTAGATAGAAATAATAGTAAGTATTTCAGTTGAAATTTGAACATATATTTGTTTTACTTTTTGTTTAGTTATGTTTTCCAAACTGGGTCTTAGATACTAATTTATGTGTTTTCCTTCTGTAGGTCCACTTTGTTAATCACTCAGTGTGTGGAGCGTGGTCTTACAGGATCTGGACGTTTGGCTCTATTGCTTGGTGTATTTCTCCAAGGAAGCCAAAGGTCTATGCCCAATCCAAGCAGGAGTCACATAGTATCACATAGAAACTGTAACTACATGGTGTACCTTAAATTTCAACACTAGCTCGAAAAATTGAATTATATATATACAAACTTACCTTTTTGCATGAGAAATGAGTTTCTATACATTAATAAGAAAAGGAATAATGATGCTAACAGCGCACAAATAAATCATTTTAGCTGACCATTTTCCTGAACAGAGCGCTTTACCTATCAAATGGAAATTCTCATTTTCCATATCTCACAAAATTGGTAGTAAGGAGTTTGTGCCAGCACCTCCAGGATCTTTGCTGTGATGGAGTTATTTCTAAACCAGAACTTCTTCTGTCTTAGGTAAAATCTTCTTTGAATTTGACTTTTATAAAACAGCACTATATATCATACTCTTTTCAGATTTTATTTGTTTATTTTGAAACATTTGAATTTTGCATGAGATATATATAAAAAATTAAAAGAAAATTCTTACAACTTTTACTTATATTTTAGTTGTACATTTAGTCAAACTTTAATCTGTATCCTATGCTATGTATTTTTACCAAACACACACACACACACACACACACACACGCACACACACACAATTTAAGGATACATGATCAGTTATTCCTTTACTTCTGAATGGCTGTGTATATTATTGGTGTATTACTTAAGATGATATTTTCTTAGATGACCACAGTTCAGTGACAAATATCACAAAATAATCCTTTATAAAATGCTATTTATATAATAGATGTATTTTTTTCTCCCCCAAATTTTACCAATTTTCCTACTAATGCTCATTTTATCTGGCCCAGGATCGAATCCAAATCACATGATGTCATTTTATTTTAGACTTCTATAAGTTGACATAGTTTCCAATTTTTATTTTTTCACGTTTGGTCCATATTTCATGATATATTTCATGATATGTCACTCTACCTAAATCTTATCAGCCCTTTAACCTCCTTTGCTCCATATGGTTCCCTTGCCAAAAGAGCTATTTTTGCTTAATAGTAATTCAAATAATTTGGAATAATAATTTCAAATAACTTAGACTGCTTGCCCTTATCATAGAAGCAAGCAGAACTATAACCATGCAAGTTTACAGTCTCCAAGATCGATTAGGTGACTAATGAGTCCAGGCAATTCCTTCTCTTTCAAGGAGAAAGAAATTGGCCCTGTGGGTAACCATATATCCATCACAGTTAGTGGAGGTGTCCCCACTAACATCATTCTGTTTATGAGGGATCACTGCTTCTTTACTAGGGGGAAATGTCGCCATGCTTTAATATTCTTGCCTCCCTAGATAAGGACTTTTGAGATATCCAATCACCAAATTAATATCCATTCAAATTCTGAAATATTCCCTTACTTTTAAATATATCTTTAATATCATAACACCCCTGCCCACTTTCCCTTGTTAAACATCCGTGGTTGTCCCCTGCAGTGTGATCAATCTTGCTACAGCAAACTCAATACACCTTTCTTTCAATATAAGTGTGTTCTGGATGAGTTTCTCCTGGGAATGGGAGGGTTTTACACTGTCTTGATGCATTCTTTATTTTTTTAACCTCCTTTTAAACATTCTTTGTTCTTTTTCTCACTCTTTCTGACACTTCCCATTTCTTTTTTGCTTCTAAGATGCTCTCCTCTTTCACAAAGGAAATAGTCTTTTGGTAATAATTTTCTCTGGCTGTATCATAGAGAATGAAGTTGCAAGGAAGTAAAACTTAAGGTAAGAAAAATGGTTAACATTTGCAGGGCAGAGAAGATACCAGTGTGGGGTGTGGCAGTAAGGTGGAGTTCCAGAGAAGGAGACAGAATCCAGGGACACGAAGGAGGTCCAGTCATGAGATTAAAAGGCAGTGACTGGGTCCCTTCACTCTTGCTGCAGATTTGCTCTGACTTGAGACAGTCTGGAAAAGACATGAGACAAAGTGAACAAGAGTTTACTTTATTGATACTAGATTAGAAATTTTGTTAACTGAGTAGGGATTCTTCTTGTGATGGAAAGTGATGCTGCTTTACACAAACACTGCAAAGGCTGCTTCAAAGTTCTCTCTAAAGTTGTGAAGAAGAGATAATAAACACAATACAAAGAAAGAAACAGAAAAAGAAAATCTATAAAGTTCTTTTTCTGTTTTCCACTACATTGAATTCAGCTCGCTTTGTCATTTTGTTATTTCCTGATTTTTGAATTTTAGATATCATCTATTGAGTTTTCATGGCTTAACGTGGTCTATGGCCGGAGTGCTGAAAAGGCATCCCTTTCTCTCACTCCATCCCCCTTCACATATGTGGAAAACCAAATATTCACACATGCAAAGAATTTCTGTATGAGTTCCAAGTTTTCGCTGAAAAAACATCTGTGAAAATTATTTCAAGCTGTGGATAATGAATTATTCCTCCAAAATGAAGAGGGGTTTGCATCTTTCAGGCAACCAGGAGACTATTAGTCCATGACACTCTTAACTAAATTCATGGCTTGATTTTTTTTAACATGTTTTGTTTTTTGCATAGCATAGATAATATGAATTTGTGCTGCAAACCCACATGAGGGCATGTTTATTATGATAACTTCGCATGAATAATTATTTGCATTCCTTGACTGTGTGATACCTCTTTCACTGTAGTCAACTAGGGTTGAAAGGGGGGACTTGTTTGCTTCCAGAGGAGATAACCCTATGGGATCTCTGCTGTGAGGGGTTTTCCTCCTACTTAACTTTTCACTTTACTTTTGGTCTGGGCTTTGCCTTTTATTCCCGGTAGCCCATAAAGCAAAGCACAGCCTAAACCAGATTCTCTAAATTTCCTCAAAGCAAACACGGCTCTGGAGCTCCGATTACCTCCGTTGGTTCCCATCTTCTCTTAGATTTTACCTGAGTAATACTATCATGCAAAGTTTTTAATGTCTTTACTGAGAAATACATTTATTTCTTCCTAAAGTAATTTATTTATTTTTTTTACTATTACAATTTCCTGTGTATGTTTCTTCAAATCATATGTAGACAGACAGCTGTATGTTCAACAGGAAAGCCTCAGGAACACAGTATTATTTCATGATAGTAAGATTTAGCCTACAATAATAACTTAAAGATCAGCGTTCCAGAAAGCATAATGCACAAATCTTATATAAGTCTCTGAATTGCATACATGTTGTGTGTGTCTGTCTTTATGTATGTGTGTGAACGCATCTGAGCATACATATGCAAAAGTATACATGAACATAGCCGTGTTAATTCCGACTTATAAATAAGCAATAATAAACTTTCTAAAATAACTATTCTGAGTACTTGTTACTCATTATAATCTTATAATAGAGTCTCAAATAAAAAGCCTCTAAACTATAAGCAAATCTTTTCAGAGAGTCATAGCTTTTTATAATACAGCTATCTTATAAATGAATGTTTCTTGAATTAGATTTCAGGGAGTTTATTTTGTAATAATTCCAATTTTTTTCCTTGCCAATGTTGAAAAACAATATATTTTTATTGTCACAATGTAGTGATAAGAATAAATTATGATATATTTATAGAAAGGATATTTAGAAATGTCCTATATGAACCTAGCTTTAGGGGTTTCTCTTATTATTAAATGAAATCCTGTGTTTAGAATTTAACGGTCCATGACAACAGTCAATTCACTAAATTTATTCAAGGGACCACCATAAAGTTGAATCTACAGATGACAAGAAAACTGAATTATATAGGTGCTTTTAGCAAGGATTCAGGATCAGTCAAAATAGGCTAGGTTCAAAAGACCGTTATAAACACCAAATAAAAGTCAATCTGTTTGTAGTATTTGTCACAAAACCTCTTTTTTCCTCCATTTCATTTCACAGTGTGCATTTCTTTCTTTTATGACTTTCATCATACTTTGGACTATTTTCATCAGTAAAAGTTATCAGTAAATAAGTAAAATCTACTTTCTATAGTCCTGGCTTTAAAGTATAATAGAGAAACTATTGAGAAAGGTAACTCCATTGATGTTATCTCACGAGGCTAAAATTAATCCCCAAGATTATTTTTCACAGTAGGAACAAATGTTTTATTTATTTAGGTTATGCAATTTAACAGATAAAAATAGCCTACCTTCAGTTTTTATTGTATATAGAAATTCTTTAATCTGCTGATAGAGAAATATAATTCTTTAGCAATATATGTCAGCTTCTCTTCAAAAATAACAAAGTAAAAAGAAAGAGGAAGGAAAAGGGGAAGGAAAAAAGGAACAAAGGAAAGAAAGAAGGAAGGAAGGAAAGAAAAGGGAAGAAGGGAGGGAGGAAGGGTGAATCGATAGGGAGGGAGGGAGGATGGATAGATGGAAAGGGAGACACAGAACTTCCCCTCTAGGGCAACCAATTCATGATTTGGTGAAAGGTTATTTGCGAAATATGACCACTATACAGAGTATTTTTGTATTATGGTATTAAGATTTGAGGAGTGTTTTAGGAAGTTATAATGTAGCACAAATGAATAGAATATTTGAGTTCTTTTGTCATCTATTAAGTAGTCACAGTTTCAGAAATAACAGATGAATAATATGGAGATGAAACAAACTTGAACTTCTCCATCTCTAAAAGTGTAGGAAACAATATTTTGATATGCATCCAGCAATAAAGAAAAAGAAGGTGACATACAAAGCTCCTAAAAAATAATCTTTCCAAGTCCATCTCTTACTACCCTTCCGGTCTTTGACAAATAACCAATATATTCTATTATTCTGAAATAGGTTCTCATTTCCTTTTGAAACATGTTTTCATCATGTCCATCCATTACTGTCTTATTTTTTTTGGGGGGGGATGTCAGTAAATAATTTCAATATACAAGAAAAATAAATGATTGCTGATTAGCAAAATGGTAATGTTTCCAGAGAAATTTTTCTAATTTGAATGAGTAACCAAGTAGAAGTTTGCAGTAAAATATTCAAAGTAGAAAAAAATTATCCCCAATTGACAGTATGTTTCCTGCTCTTTTTGAACAACTGAGGCACTGTTTTGCTTGGGATTTTCTGTACCTTCTAAATGTAACTGCAAAGAATTGCATTTTCTCTTGGCTAATGCCAAGTGTTTTCTTTAATGTTACTCATGGAAGACATCCTATCTAAAGTGGTAATCATCTGTCACAACATGCTTTATTTTGTTTTCTTTGTTTTTATTTTTCTCTTTAGATTTATCACTGTTAATAAGTACTTTTTAAAGTTTGTTTTCAGATTTATATTTCATTTCTAGCAATCAAGCATTTCAGAATCTCTCTCTCTCTCTGTCACAGCAAAGTCTGTAGAAAGAGAACTTAAGCTCTCAATTAAAAGGTCATAAATGAATGACTTTATTTGGCTTAGTAAAATACTAAGAAACTCTCAGGTAATTGGTTTTGTTGATATTGTATGTGTATTGCTTGGGATAAGTTGAGTTGTGCTGCAATAACTAGCGAGCTCCAAATTAATTAACATAAAACAGGCTTACCATTGGCCCACATTAAATATTCAATACAGGTCTGTGGGAAACTTGTTATCATGGTCAATAGGGAGTTAACACTCTTAGAGTATATTTTGAGCTTTTTTAGGTGTCCCCTTAAAATAAAAGGCTGATTTCTATACTTGGTACTAGAAATGCTTTGACAGGAGGGCCAGGCACAGGCAGAAGTGCATGAATTTCCAAGCCGAGTACTTCCAGGGTGACTGTAATGATATTCACCAACGAGAGATGTAGCACATTTTCCAGGATGAGTTTTTGAACTTAATTGTTGAACCTCATACATTAAGTGAGGTAAGTAACCAGAAATATACATGAAACAGATTATGTGTTAGTAAGTTTTTGGAAACGATGTGACCATAGGCCAATATGAACATAACTCTGTATTTCTTTTAGCAGCACTGTTCATGATATGGGGTTTAAGGTGACTTTAACTACTTAAAGCAATGAGAATTGATGGTATGTGTTGTTTATTGGTTAGAATGTAAGGTCCATGACAGATAAACTATAATCTTATTGATTGGCCAATCACAGAAAACATCTAATATTATTTTATTTTCACAAAGCTGACAAATTACCCCAAACTATGAATACACATGCATTCACAGACACACACAAAAGCAATACTATTAAAAGTAGTATTAATTGTAGTTATTGTAAGCAGGTTAAAAAATAAACAGTGGACAAAATATTTAGGTGATTCAGTATGTCATTGAATTCACAAATTCTGATTTTGTGGACATATATTATAATTTAGAGATGAAACTAATGTATATATGTGTGTAAGTATCAATCTATCTATCTCATAACATTGCCTTCAACTTTGTATGTGCTATTCATGCAAAGAAAGGAAGAAATTTTTATTCATCAAACTCACAAGGACAAAAATAAAGAACATTTAATTTCATGAAAGAAAATCTGCATTATTTTGTTATGCTTTTATAAATTTGAAACAAAGGGAGAAATAACAATGATATGAAATTATTGTCTTAATCACTTGTCTTTCAAAATAAGCTTATATCTAATCAAAGTGCTTCTCTTTACTTAGCACTAATAAATAGTCTTCTGAAGGAATCCAATAAGTGTTCTAAAACAGTAGACATGTTACAAGGTAAATATCTCCATAATATCTTTTACAGTGCTGAAAAATTAATCAAAGAAATTGTAGCCTGTTGCAATGACAAATTCATTAATCTTTAAGCAGCTATATTGATATTTCAATAATGTACCTTATAAATATTTTTCCTGACACTATAAAATTAATCTTTTAAAAAGTTGTATTTGCTGTTGTTTAAGCAAAGAGGAAATCAGCTGTTTTAATGGATTGCCCAGACTGACCAACAGTATGTACAGAAACACCATAGGAACCCTGTTATAGGGACCTCAATTATATGTCAACAAAGACCACATCCCTGGTCAAAATTATAATGCAAAACAAAATGTGTAATAGATTGTCAGCTAGCTACTATTTTCTTCTAAAAGAACAATATTCTTTAAATATTTTAGCATATAAACTAAAACTTAGGAAGAGACTAAGACCTTAATGAATCTGGAAGGAACTGGTAGCCATTCTTTTAAGTGAAACTTCACAGGAATGAAGAAGCAAACAGTACTAGTACTAGTTGGGAACTGATCGATCAACATGTAAGTGTTACAACGTAAGTAAGTAAATCTCAATGAAGATCACACTTTATCCACATCAAGGAGATGTGGGTCAAATTCACACCTATTGGGTACAGTGCCCTGAAGCAGAGCTGAATCCTTTGAACTCAAAATCTGCAGTAGATTAGGAACCTTACTTGCTTCTCCAGTGGTGATGAAACAGGGTTTCTCCTCTTCTTTTCTACATATTTTAACCTCCATTTGTTTAGCAATCCCTAACCTTTTACCCAACCTCTCTCTCTATCCAATCTTCCTGGAAACTTGAGATTCTTTTAACCCTATCTTTTGGCATTTTTGCAATTTGCATATGCACTTTTTTTTTTTTTGTAGAGACAGAGTCTCACTTTATTGCTCTCCATAGAGTGCTGTAATGTCACTGCTCACAGCAACCTCCAACTCCTGGGTGATTCTCTTGCCTCAGCCTCCCAAGTAGCTGGGACTACAGGCACCCTCCACAATGCCCAGCTATTTTTTTGTTGCAGCCCGGGCCAGGTTTGAACTCACTGAGCCACAGGCACTGGCCCTTGCATATGCACTTTTGTAGGAAATCAATAAAAGCCTTCCCAAGAAGTCAGAGAATTGCTGCATTGTCCCAGTTAGCCACTCAGCATGAGATAATTTTCACATTTCTCCAGGCATTCTCAGACTCTGTCTTAAGCTTTTACAAAACATCCTGATTCCCCAGGTCATTTTCTCTGTCGACTCTCAACCAGATCAGGGTCCTCAGGTTCTGACTCCGACCGTGCATACTCTCTGAAAAGGGTTCGTGTTTATAACCTGGACTTAATTTGTGTAAATACATAGTATTTAAACAAAACACCTGTAACCCCTAATATCCGGAATGTATTTAAAAAAATTATGTTTTTGCATATGTGATCTTTTAATTTTTATAATGCCTATTGATTGCAAATGCATATGTGGGCCTATGTGCTTATGAATATATGCATATTAATTGTACAAATTATTTATGTATATAATGTATCTATGGTATCTGCAAATAAATATTCATCATTCATTGTATTCATCACTCTTATAATACGTATTCACTGAACAAACATTAAGGCAGGTTAATGATTGAATGTTCATTAAATATTTTTAAATTATTTTTGAATTTGACTGTATGTAGATAATATTTTTGAACTATTTTTGAGTTTAACTGTATGTAGATAAGAATTTTATTTACTAGCTTACCAATATCTTCAAAATATTCTTTTGTTTTTTAATTTATTAATAGAGATTTGAATTTCCCCAAGTTTTCATTCATTTGTAGAAGGCCATTTGTGTTTACATTTCTCTTTTTTATTTATTTATTTACTATTTATTTATTTAATTATTATTTTTTTTGAGGAAGTGTCTCACTTTTTTGCCCAGATTAGAATGCATGGAATCAGCCTGGTTCACAGCAACCTCAAACTCCTATTCTCAAGTAATTTTCCTGCTCAGCCTCCTAAGTAGCTGGGATTACAGGTGCCTGCCACAACGCTACCTAAATTTTTTTCTGTTTTTACTAGAGATGGGGGTCTCACTCTTGCTCAGTATGTTCTCCAATGCCTTAGCTCAAGGGATCCTCACTCCTCCCCTAGTGGTAGGATTACAGGCATGAGATGCCACTCCCAACCTACTTTTCTCTATTCTTCATTTACTTAGATGCTAAAAAACATCATTTCAAAGTAAGGTGGAATAATTCTGATGTTCAATTTCCTAGGTTGATAAAACCCTGTTTTACTTAAATTTTCCCTTGGTGTCTATTCTAGACTTATTATATATTATAAAAGTAGATTTGTTTTGGTAATACTTTGTAGCTCTTTTAATAATGAGACATGTTAAATTTGTGAGCCTTTGTGAAACGTTGACATATTTAAAATAGTCAGTATTTTCATCCAGAAATTTGCTCTCAATTTTTTGAAGTATACCCTTTTTATTCCAAAGATAAATTATTGTCTTGGAATAGATAATAACTACAATTAGTAGTTAAAATTAGTACTACAATTTTAAAATTATTGTGTCATTATATTGTTATTTTTAATCTAATATTTTTCATTATTTTTAACTAATTATGCCCCAATGCCAAGTAATTATGACACTCTTAGTGTCCTAAGAAACACATAAGAAAGCTAATATGTTTATCAGCAAAATTTAGAAGTTCTTACCATTTTAGTAGACTATGTCATGTATTTCATTCATGCTACCTGTAAATACATGTTCCTACTCTATTTTAACTCAAATATTTTTAAATTCTTCATGGACTAGAATTTAACTTACATTGTTAAAAATGTGGTAATAGAAATCACATATTTTTATAGTTTTTTATTAAAATATCTCTAGTTATCTTTTAATATGGAGGAACTGGATTGACATAAATTTTATATGTATCTATCATTCTAACAAGTGTGATAGTCAATATATTTAATTTTGAATAACATTATCATTGTAATGGTAACATCATTATCATTTATACTTCTAAATTCCCCACCAAACTGTTTTAGCATGAATCCGTCATCAAAATATTTTAATAATTTTGAACTCTTAATTATTAGAAACTTGTGATATGATTTTCTGTTTTACCCAATGTATTATAGCCTAAATGAACCATAATGTCATACAGAAAAAGAAAAATCAAACTTTTCTAGGGTTTTACTTATTAAGTTGACAGTAAAGTTTTCATCAGGTGTCTGAGAGGGGGTTTAAGTGACTGAAAAGTGGTGCTATTAGCTAGTAACATGAGGTCTCATCCAGTCAGATTCATTCACTCCACTAGAGGGAAGAGGCAGATGTGGCTGACAGGAAGTTGAACAGTCCAAACCGGGCTCCTTCTCGCAGATCATTTCAAAGCAAATTGTGTATTTTTCAGTTTACCCATATTCATTATTTTATGACTATTTAATACCTTTTCCATGTATCAGTCAGGCTTGGGCCGTAAGTAGTTGTAGAGTTGGCACGATTTTTCTTTTGTGTGTGTGTGTCACACGCCACGCCTAAGAGACCCTAGGGCAGGCAGATGAGAAGAGAAGGTGGACGGAAAGTGAGTTTCCCACAAACAAGCTGGAATCCACAAACAGAGAGTTGTTTGTTTGTTTGTTTGTTTTCTCCTGAATGTGAAGTACAATCGGTATCAGTTCTTTTTGCCTCTTAATAGATGGTGTGTGTATCCTACAGAAGCCAGGGCTCTAAATCACAGGGCTACACATGTCCACTCTGGCTCAGGAATCAGAAAACCTCAAGGAAGTTTAGCAGAAGGTGGAGCAGTTGCTGGGCTGCCCACTAAGAACAACAACATGAGGAAGCAATAAGGGACAAGGTATGAAAACTGTAAAATGAGTGTGGGTCCACTTCCAGCCTCAAAATCACCCCCAAAATAGTCCTGTGGCCCATGGTAGCTGAAAACTCACGGCTCTCTTCCATGATTTCTAGGAAGCAAACCAGTGGATCACACACAGCTTCTCTAGAAGGAAAGGAAAACAGGAGTAAAATGTGTATGTGAGGCAGACCCGCAGCTGGTCAAGTCTCTGCAAAAGGAGAACCCAGAACCTGATTTAGCACAAAACAAATTACGTTTTATTATTGTAAGAATACATTTTGTTTTATTCTGTACAAAACGATAATCCAGAGAAAAATCTTAAAGTGTAGTTCTCACTTTCTTTTGGAAAATCCCCTCCTTCACCTTCTCTCCTGGACTTCTCCCAGCCTTCCACTAACAGTGTGACACAAGCCTCCGTGCCCTTCCTGGGGCCCTCCTCCTATCCGGCAACTTGTGCTGCTGCTCCCTCTACAGGAACGTTCTTGCCACAGACACCTCCAAGTTCATTCCTCATTTCCTTAGGGCACTTTCAGCAAGACTCTACCTTCGCTGTAGCTAAAAACGACACACCTCTTTGTCATCATTTCCCAACATCTGTTCGTAATACATTTTTCTTCATAATATTGATATCCATTTAACATACTGTATATTTATCTTGGCGACTGTTTCCACCCACTAAATCTCATCCTGAGTGAGAATGATGCTTTCATCTGTTTTTATTCACGCTCCATGCCAACCGCTATGATTGCACACAGGACCTAGGATGTGAGTAGCAATATTTGGTTGAATGAATGCATTGCTTGACTGTATATAAAATAGAATTTATAGAGACCAAGAGCATCTCAAAATATTCTTCCAGTAGATAGTTATTTTTCTATGAAAACCGGGATTGCAAAGACTGTTGAAAATGGGAATTGTGAATGCACTGCTCCAGTCACTTTGCTTCCTTAGCAGTAAACAGCATGACTAAAATTGGAAACAGATTTGTTCATATGCTTGGCATGACTGGTGTATGTTTGCATGTGCATATGTGTACATGTAGTACAATTTATTGTTCCTAAATAATTAAATAAAATTAATGTGCATATAATTGTCTGGATAATATTTTTTATTTTCTGTTGTTAGTGGATTTTGTGCATATATGTATACTTAAAATTTCTTTGCTGTGATTTTCATATTTAATTAATACTTACTGTCTTACTATTCCTAATAAAGACATTTATTGATGCCACAATTTATTCTTAGTTTAAAATGAATGAATGAATGAATGAATTTTTTGTATACTGCAGTGCAGAACTTTTAAATCAATACCATAATATTTACCCTTTATTTTTCATTTTATAATATACAGAATTTAGCTATTTGGTATTCAGCATAACAGACTAAAAAGCAAATAAAACTTTTGGTAACCTTGTGTTTTCTGAAAGTTTTACCTAATAAATTGCTATAAAATACATACCTGTCTGTCCCAAACACTTTGATAAAATGTGTGTGTGTTTGTGTTTGTGTGCACGCAGGGAATGTGCAGCCCAAACTGGCATCTGTACTGGCTCCTTAGGCTATTTCACAGCATACAATTTGCATTATTGCTCTTTGGACTAATTTTCCTAATACGATTCCTTAGGGCAATTCTTGTTTCTTTTTTTTTTTTGTAGAGACAGAGTCTCACTTTACTGCCCTCGGCGGTAGAGTGCCATGGCGTCACATGGCTCACAGCAACCTCCAGCTCTTGGGCTTATGTGATTCTCTTTCCTCAGCCTCCTGAGCAGCTGGGATTACAGGCGCCCGCCACAATGGCCGGCTATTTTTTTGTTGCATTTCAGCCGGGGCTGAGTTTGAACCCACCACCCTTGGTATATGGGGCCGGCGCCCTACTCACTGAGCCACAGGCGCTGCCCCTCTTAAGGCAATTCTAAATGTAATATGGTAAAAATATTTTTATAATATACATATGTGTCTACCTACCTATTAGGATATCTGAACCAATTTGATTAATATAATGTATATGTTTCCTCTCACCCTTCCAAAATTGCATAGTGTCAATTGCACTATGTTAGTAGGTATGAACTAATTTACTTTCATCTAAGATTTTTTTTACTAAGGGATTGGAAAAGTCCTGTTTGATTCAGATACATAATAAGAATGGTAAGAACTAGAGCATTTATATGATCTCAGTTCTTTTGCCTGAACAGTATTCCATTAAAATTTTATTGTTTTAAACAATACCTTTACTTCCATCCTCCAGCTATCTTTTCTCATTTTATCATGAAGGAAAAAAAAAAATCTAGCTAGTAACACTGGAAAGAAAAAGTTATTAACTGAAAATGTAATAGGGCATCTTTCTATATTTCCTACAGAGACATGTACAATGAAAACAAAATCAATTGTGAGCTATTAAAGCATTGTTCTACAACACCATAATTTCTGCAGATTTGCTGTTTGTTTTCAGCAGCAAATTCAGTAATGTGTTCTCTGAGAAATAAGAGTGCCAGCACTAGAATTAGAATTGAATAAAGTTAAGTTCTTGGAATGAGACTTGTCCAAGGAAAAATGGATAGAAATCAATTTCAAAAAAAAGGAAGAAAACATATTTTTAATAAGTGATTAGATGAATGGAATTTTATTATTTTTTAAAGTCAATGTAAGTTATTACGAAGGAAAAAAGAAAACAATATCAAACATAAACAGTACATATTATATAAAACTAAGTGGAATGTGAAAGATAAATTGATTCAGGATTGTTGAATTTTTACCTTGGGAAGACAGCAGTTTGTGTGGGGAACGTAAGATAAGGAGCAACAACTTCCCAGTAACAGAGATGCTAATTATGTTTTTTCCCCCCGAATAAAGATTTCTTCCCAAGGATACACAGTTCTTTGTCAGAAATGTGTGCATGCACTCTATAAACGTTGTTGAGTGCTAACTGTAGGAAAGGTGCTGGGTTATGTGTGTGGCTTCATCCAAAGAATGAAACCTGCCCCCTGGTTCTGCAAGGGAGTAATGGGGCAAGGAAGACAGAGACCCCCAACGCACAGACTGGGAGGTGCATTTTATGTGTGATAAAGCACGGTGCACGAGGCATAGAAAGGCAAAGATGGCGTAGGGTGAAGAAGGATTAATTTAGTTTACCTCAGGGTTAGGTTCCATGGAGAATGTGAAAAATGGATCTGACTCTTAAAAGATTAAACAGCGATTAAGAGGTGGTGGATTTAGAGCAGTGCCTCTGGCTCAGCCAGTAGGGCGCCAGCCCCATATACCGAGGTGGGTGACAGGTTTGAACCAGGCCCCCGCCAAACTGCAACAAAAAATAGCCGGGTGTTGTGACAGGCGCCTGTGGTGCCAGCTACGCGGGAGGCTGACGCAAAAGAATGGCCTAAACCCAAGAGCTGGAGCTTGCTGTGAGCTGTGATGCTACAGCTCTGTCTCTTAAAAAAAAAAAGTGGTGGGATTAGATTGCTACATGGTGGAATAGGTATTTCAGGTAAAAAGAAAATCAGAGGAGGTTTCTGAAAGCTTGATATACATACTTATATCAATGTATATTCTGATAGCTGTAGCATCGAATATGAAAAACAAAGAACTCAGACATAAAGATAAGAATTTAGGATTTCCGGCAGGGTCTGTTTAAACATTGCAGGCCTCTTGATCTCCTCACAGCTACTCCACTCTGGCATTATGGAGCTAAATCACATATTAATATGTCCAATTGCAAATGAATGGACACGGCTAGTTCTAATAAAACTTTACCAAAAGAAATGCAAGCTGGATTTGTATCACAGGATTTACTAGCCCATGATTTTAGATACAGAGAAACCAGGAGTTGTTAGTAGCTATCAGAAGCCACAGGAGAAGTAAAAGATTCTCCTGAGAGCTCTCTAGAAGGGGCTAATTTTGCTGATATCTGATTTCAGACTTGTAGTTTCCAAAACTGTGAGAAAACAAATGTCAATTCTTTTAAGCGACTAGGTTGTGGTCATTTGTTACAGCAGCCCTATGAAATTATTACACTTACCAAAACATAATCTATTACCTTACAGATATTTTTATAATGAAACCTTTAAACGGTTATCACATCATCTGAAGTATATATCATAATTACACTATTTTTCTATTTTTTTCTATAGTTTCAACGTTTACCAGTTGCGTTCTCTTCTCAGCCAATCCGTTCTGCCACATCATCTTCCTTATCTACCAAATCCAACATCAACAGATACTTTTCCCACATTGTGCCACATGTGTTTACTTGCAATAATTAGTTTTTTCTCAAAATTCTTCAACTATGTGTTTCTAATTTACTATAATCTTATTCCTTTCTTCTCCCTCACATAGTATAGTGCCATGCTGGAGCCACTTGATTATACGTCAGGCCCCAAATAACGTACATGAAACATTTTTCAAAGAAAAGGTTTCCCCTCCATTAGTGATGCAAATATCAATAATCCAAGTTTAATTTTGCAAACCGCTGATCTTACACATCAGAAAGCAGAATATGACTTGAAAATTTCAACACTTCTGGTTTTCAAAAGAAGTTTAAATATACAATGCCTTATTTTGATTGTCACAAATATTATGTGCTTTTGGCACTAACATTACTCTTAAGTCAAACATTTATTATCAGATTTTGACCAAAATTGGGCATTCATCATTAACATATTTTGTGAATAGTATGTCTAAAAGTCTTTCCTGCCTCTGTGTGACTGAAAACTTTGGTTATATAAACGTTGAAATTTAATTCTGGATGGAAAAAAAAAAAAGGTAATTCTAGGTCATTAGCTCTTTTTCCTTGGTGTGAACCAGTAACTGGTTAGAATTTTATATTTAAGAAAAGTTTGTTTTATTTTTTATGTTTGCAAGTTAACTTTTGTGGAATTATATAATTGACAAAGCTGTTGGGAAGATGTAATTAGAAATCTTTTAGTTTTAGGGTTAACATTACTCTAATTTTTAAAGTTTCAATTTAATGTATAAAATAAATGAGTTGCACAGGTATTATTTTCTCACGATCATACAGAAAACCAGTGAGAAAAGAACTAATTAGTGTTCCAGTATCCCAACTATTGGTTATGTATTTCTTGGACACCAAGATATTTCATCTATCTATGTATCTATCTATCTGCTAATAGTTGTTTTATTATTATTCCCATGTTTTGTTTTGTTGTGTTTGAGTCTCCTAAATTTGTAATTTTATTTTCTTTCTCAAAGTCCTGCATTGAATTCATTTCTGAAAATTCCAAATCAAGAAAACTCTGGTATAACATTCTATAAGGATTAAATATATTTTGTTGAGTCCTGTGTGGTATTGTCCTTACACTTAGAGAAAGAGGGGATGCAATCTCTTCTCACCCTCCTCTATTTCATTCTGTATTTACCTGGCTCCCTAGTTATGTATTCTGATTGGACACCTGATAAAAATCCAAGACAGTTCAGCATTTTGATGTCTCTGACATTCCAATCTATGCTTCAAAGAGTTAAAAGGTAAAGGACAAAGAAAAGAAGCATTAATATTCTAAAAAGATCCTCCAAAGATCAATTAGACAAATGAATAGTCAATTAAAGTTAACAAAATAGGGCTTATTTACTTATATTTTACATTGTGTGGTAACATTGTTTAATTGATGGTCTTATAGGATTTAACAGGTAGGTAGATGTTGTGTCAAACCCAGACAATAAAACATACACTGTGATATGAAGTTAGCTGATGGTGGATCGTTTTGCCAAACTAAATTATTTCATGTTACATTCTTACCCATCTCAACAGACACACACCCATACCCCCACATCTCTGGCACAGACACAGACACTCACATGTATGCACAATGTGCTCCATAAGTGTCAGAGCATCTTAAACAAATAAAAAATTCTGTTTCTTGACTTCTGGGGATAATTTAAATCTATTCAACTCTCTTCACTTTTGAAGATGCTGTCCATTCCAGATTCTTCAAGCTTGGAAAAAGAAGGTGATGAGCAATTATAGAATCAGTTCACTGAGCACAGAGAGATGGCTTCAGGGAAGGTGAGTGTGCCCTCGGAGACAATAACACAACCATGACCAATTTGTTTTCAGCTGCATCGTTCTTTGTGAAATTACAACTGTGTAATACAAGTCATTTTAAAATGTGGGATATTGTTAAAATATGCATTAATCTTAAGGAACTTTCTATCTGTACACATGATGCAAAGAAAAAATTATAAAAAATTAGAGGGTTTATTTATTTCCATGTCCTTTGTATTAGAAAATTGCAGTTACAAGCTATGTATATGATGTGATGCAAAGTCACTCATGTGTGCAGCGTGACTGACAGCATCGGAGGTGTGAGATTCAGTCTTCGCCTGCCATCCTGGGTACGTGCTCAATCTGTCTAGCGGTTAGCCATTATGTTCAGACCCTGAAGCTTTACCTGAGACTTCATCTTCTGCTGAAAGTGTAATGTCACTTGAATGCAAAATGGATATAACATCTCTGGTTATTACATGGATATTTTATCTGATTGGTATTTTATCTGATTGATATTTTATCTGTTGTCTGATTTGGGTTTAGGAGAAAATCATCATATGGTTTTTACATTTGTCTTTAGTTGTAAAGTATCTTTGAACTAATTTTTACCAATTTTATATTAAATCAAGTTAAATTTTATTATGTATCTTTTATATTTACAAAGTCATTTTTCAAATGTTCATTATGTACTCATGAGTTAGATAATATGCATTAGACCTAAGACTACCGTGAAGCCTAGTGACTATTTACGGTCACTGGTCATTATAGAAAGAAATACCTCAAAATAAGAGAAATAAATAAATTAATAGCTATCACCTTTCCAAAGTTGGCATTACTTTTTTTTTTTTTTGCAGTTTTTTGGCCCGGACTGGGTTTGAACCCGCCACCTCGGTATATGGGGCCGGCGCCCTACACCTTTGAGCCACAGGCGCCACCCGGCATTACATTATTTAATATGTGTGGCGAACAGGCTTGACCTGGGCCAATGTTTCTAAGCAAATGGATTTGTTCTGAGTGAGTGAGACACAGCCTCAGCATTCCTTAAATAGGTATATCACAGATTTTGTTTGCTCAAAAGGATTAGGAGTATAATAAAAAACAGAAATTAAGGATTGCAGAGCGTAGTATATCTCCTTTAAAAGCAGAGGGCTTTAATGGGTTTTGATGGTTAAGAAGAAACTCGAGAAAGGGGAGAAGAAAGAAACTCATAAATAGGCATGGAATTAGGCAGAGTCCCAGGAGTAGGAGAAAGCTAATGGTTTGCTGACCTAATAGGTACACAGAGGTCAGCAGAGATCCCCCCAAATAGGAGACTCAGTTCAGAAGAAAAATTCCCAACGTATGAACCTGTGAATCCGGGACTATCCCTAATATCATGTGCCCCCACTCCCTTTTAAAGATCCTTTAGGTGCTGGATAAGCTAAATTGAAAATATTTTCTGCTGCTTTCTGAGAAGAGGGAGGGACTATCATTTAAAACAAATGAGAACAAATAGATTCTGCTTCATTTGTTTGACATAACACAACAAATCTGGTAAAATCCTGGAGTTAGAATTTTGATATCTTGCTTTATGGTGTTCTTCCTCTTTGCTCCATTTCTTGAATTGTTTGACCTGCCCTGAATTTGGTAATTCTAAGCAATAATGTTGTTTTACCATAAATGGTACTCTCAAAATAACTATAAATGCAACACCTATTTTTGATAGCTGCCAAGTATCAAAAAGAGAGTAAGTTGAATAATTAGTAATTATTTCATTTGAGACAAACACAAGTTTGTGTATTTCGATGCATTTTATTTTTTTAATTTATTTTTAATTGTTAATTATCTATGTATATGGGAAAAGGAGATGTTGAACAAAGGTTGCAAAGTTTCAGTTAGAATGAAGAATTAAATGTTAGTAATCTTTGTACTGCATGTTGACCAAAGCTTAAGTTTGTAACTAAATTCTGCTAGTGCAGTGGATTCTATACCACTTCATGACAGGAAGCATCTGTTGGTGTATGAGGCAGGCTGAGAGTGGCAAATGGGCTCTTATAGCCCCTAAAATATTGACAGTATTCATAGCAATCATATAAATGGAGTGGTCTGTAGTCAAATGCTTTAAAACTACCATTTTAAATTAAGAATACATGAAATATTTTTTCCATCTTCTTTTTGATATTTTTTCCGGATAGATATAAGAGTACAAATAATAAGGTTACATTGTTAGCATTTGTCAAATAAAGTTCAAGTTGTTGAGCCCTTCACCCAGGAGGTGTGCCATATACCCCTACGTTGCACCTGTTAGGTGAAAGCTGACCAAACCCCCTCCTTCCTTCCCTCTCTCCCACCCCCTACTTGACTTAATTGTGTTTTGTTTTTTTTTCTTGTGTGTGTCTTAATGTAATTTTTTCTTACTTTATATGTAGGATGTCAACATATCTGCAATTCATGGGCTAGTTCAGACAGGCAATAAAACAATGTTGTTTCATGTTGTTTTTAGGGTGAAAAGAAATAATTCTATTTCATAGGAAAATTAAAGAATGTTTGATTACAAGAATTTTGTCTTTTTATTTTACTTTTTAAGAGGAGAGAAAAGAACTTCAGACATAAGATTTAGCATCATGCCCTATACAATCCCTGTGGTAGTCACCTCTACAGTAATAGCTAGAACTCAAATTTGCAAACTTCCTACTCCTGGCCTCTCACTTTCTGAACTCTGGCAACTACTAATGAGGAAACCCTGTGTGTACTCATCTCAGAGATGTGGAAGCTGAGACATAACGAAGTGAAAGTAACTTGCTCAAAATCAGAGAACGAATCGTTATTAGAACTAGGACTTTAAGGCAGTGGGGCTACATATTTTCTGATTTTTATTTGAATACTATGTAATATAAAATTAGAAATCAAAAAATATATCAGAAAATTTCATCAATATTAGTGCTGCTTCAAATTTTGAAGGACGTATCTTCTATAAAAAAAATACCCTCTAATATCTTCTCTTTTGTAAAGTAATAAAATTATCAAATTAACTAAGGATATCCTAGGGACATTGGTAATCTATGGATTAAAACATAGACTTTTTTTCTTTTTTTTTTTTTTTTTTGTAGAGACAGAGTCTCACTTTATGGCCCTTGGTAGAGTGCCGTGGCCTCACACAGCTCACAGCAACCTCCAACTCCCGGGCTTAAGCTATTCTCTTGCCTCAGCCTCAGGAGCAGCTGGGACTACAGGCGCCCGCCACAATGCCCAGCTATTTTTTTGGTTGCAGTTCAGCCGGGGCGGGTTTGAACCCGCCACCCTCGGTATATGGGGCCGGCGCCTTACTGACTGAGCCACAGGTGTCGCCCCTAAAACATAGACATTTTAATATATATACACATAGAGACAAAATCATTGTACACATATAGAGACGAAGTTTTATGTGTATATGTATATATACACACATCAATTTTACACACACAAATACACACACAAATGAAGATGTCACTATATCTTTAACGTGTAACTTACATAAGTATTTTGAAGCTGAAGTCTTGAATGAAAATTGATTTTACAAGTTTCACTAAAATCTAAACTTTCATTACATAATCAGTTCAGTGTAATTATGATATTGTTAAACTTATCTCACTGTAGGCTTACCTTTTCAAAAGCAACTGAATTATCGATTTAAAGCAAACAAATATTCACTTTAAAAATATAAATGAAAAGTATGAATAAAAGTGTAAATGTTTGTAATATTTGGGCTTATTACTTACAGGTCAATGCATTTCTGGGCAACGAATAAAGTGGTATTGAATTTCATTCGTGACTAATGAAATCTTATGCATACAGATACACATAAACAAACTATGAGGTGATCAAGGAGATAATAGGGAAGGAAGATCCTGTAGATTGGCTAAAATGCAACCTTTAGCAAAGTCTCAGAAGAAAGCATAATAGTTAATAATAAATAAACAGATTCAAGGTAATGCTTCCATTTCCCTATTGAAAGCAATAGGCACTGATACTGTGCAAGACACCTGTTTCCTTCACTAAATTTTAAATTTTTTGTACAGTTATCAGAGTTGCAAGTAGTCACTAACAACAAATAGTAGTTATTAGTAAAGTTAAATAATGTTTTTCTAAGTGTTAAAAGGTTGCCTATGAGAAAAGTGGTTTTAAAATGAGCTTTTGATCACATGGCATTATTTAGTAAAATGTATTGGAAACTTAATCTCTCCGTACATACATCACTTACATGGATTATAAAAGCAAACAAATACAATAAGAAGAGGCTTACTTCTTCCTATTGAAAATAAAGGAAAAAAGTCTCCTTCCTTCCCTTGGAGCATTTACTTTAGAATACTAACAATTTTAAGTCTCTTCACTTTTTGAAATGTATGGAAATCTTTTCTAAAAGTAAAATAAGCTCCTTGCTGACTTTAACAGCCAGAAATGTCTTTCCAGAAGTCCTGGAAACCTTCTCTTTGGAATGCAATCAAGGAAGATAATGTCCCTTTCTTCCACTTTCTTAGTGAAAGTAGGAAGCTAATTTCAGTGGGTGCTGCATTCCAGTTTGTAAAACTCCCTCCTGTCATAAAGATGCGAACAGTTTATTTTTCCTTTGGATTAGCCAGTTAGCAAACACAGATGGCTGCTTCAGTTCCTAGGTGATTCCAGGATGAACTTTGTGTGACAAATGGTCTTTTTTACTTGAGCACAAGTTATGGTTTACCTTGAGAACATGTATGCAATGGGCTGTATCTGCTGGAGGATGAGTTTTCTTAACTGTTTTCCCAGTAGGTTAGCAGATTTCCTGAGAAGCGTATCACATTCTGTTGTAACGTCTATTCCATAAGAAAAAAGAAGTATATATATATATACTATGTTTTGTTTGTTTGTTTTTTCACGCCTCTATTTCTGGAGAGGTTTTCTGATTTAGGAGCAATTTCTTTTAATTATGTTTTTTCATCAGGGTTCATGGCATAAAATGTGAAAGTTCACTGTTCCTTTGTCCTATTTGATACAGACATTTTATATGTGTAATTTCAGTGTAACAGAGTAAATGTAAATTACAAGTATATTTTCTCCACAACTAATTGTTAGATCTTGTTCTTAATGAAAGCATTTTGTTGAACTATACCAACTTTCTATCTTATTTAAAAATTAGGCCTCCAACACTTTACAATCAATATTTTTGTGCAGTAAAATACTGGTTTGGTCATTAATACTGCTAAAGTGTTTCAAACATTTCAAATGTGAGTCAGTTCTAACTTATGAACCAAAATAACAATAGCTTCTTTTTCACCCTGAGCTTGATTAAGGACATAACTTGTACTGTTTGATAGTTTAAGTGTGATGTTAAAATGCCCGTATATCTTTCCTGGGTCAAGACAGGAAGCAGTGAAGCAGAGAAAAGGGAGAGACGTTTCCACAGCCAGCCATGCTCTGCTGCTCACTGCCCTTGGCATGCTTCACAATGAGTGAGGGACGCACAGAGTCCTATGTGCAGCTTTCCGGCAGACAGACAGAGCCATAGCAGCAAATATTTAAAATGATAGCTCTTTACAAACCACTCCCAAACTGACGAATTATTATACACGTACACATATCATACACATAATAAGCAACAAAATCGCTATAAAATTTGGGAATTAATATTTTTTCTTAGAAAATATCCCACAATCTTAAATTATACATTCAAAAATTAGTAATGTCTTTTTATTTTCCTTTTGGGTGTACTATTCTACTTTTTCTATTTTTGAAACACCAGAAGAAAACAAAACAATTTGTTTTACAGAGTTCTATTTTTGAAAATTAGGGAAAATCAATTTTTCTTTTAAAATATTACTTTAAAAGTTTAATATTAAAATTAACAAAAATGGCTTTTTGTGCTGGAAGAGCAAGGAAAGTGACTGGAATGTAGGAATTAGGAAAGTTCATAATACAATTTTAAAAACCAAGATCTAAGTTAACTTTGTACTACTTGGTTACCAACATTAATATTTATAAACTTCCAGTGAAAATCTAAGGACATTTAAAAAATTACTTCCTTAACATCGGCTACACATCTCCGACACAATTACCTACTAAAATTATCAGACTAAATCTAGCCAGGTTAATCACTCTTGTGTATTCAGACAGGGGAAACTGAAAAATAATTAATAGTTTAATTATGAAACTATACTTAGGTCTGGAATGAGGTACTCTGCAGACCAATCTAGTAGTGTTGTTAACAAACCATGGAACCTTGAACAGTTATTTAACTTCTCTGATCTTAAAATTCCACAACTGTGAAATCATAAGACAAATTTCACTTGTTTTTCTTCAATGTTTGCTTGTTAATTTATTTGATGTTATTATTTTGGTTCCTTTCCCCAAAAAATCAAATGAGATACTCTATGTAAAAATAACTTGTAGATTTAAAGCACTAAACAGAAATCGTTACTTATATTTGCTCCTTTTCAAGCTTCCTGGTACATAAGTACTCAGTCTGTGCTCCCTTATTAGGTATTTGAGATAACCAGTGCTCAGTAGTTGTAGACGTTTTTCAGAACATCAATGACTGTAAGAGTTTTGACAGGAGACATGACCTAAGAAAGAGAAACTAAGAACATTCTGCCTTTCATCACTGCTGAAAGAAACTTGCTTACAATTAATTTGGGTTTCCCTTTTGGCTCTAAAATTGAATTCACTTTCTAGGCTTTCTTAATTTGCCTCTTCCTTCTTATGTTTAAAAGATTCTTAGATGTGTTTTTATGTTTAAACCCAAGGACACAGTTCATATGCATGTGTTTACATGTTAGTACAAGATAGGTGTTCCAGACATAAAATAGTACAATTAGTATTAGAGATAGCATCTTTACCATTCTAGGACATTGGTTTAAGTTATTTTTGATATACAGAGTAAGCAATATAATGGTAAAATTTGTCATGCATCTCCCCAAATAAGTTTTAATAGAAACAAAGTAAGTACCGAAGTATCCATCCTGCAGACCTTTTCGCCCACTGGCTTGGTCATTATAGCCTGCTGTACAAAGAGCTGTAAGTAGGGTGGCTTGTGAATAACAGACATGTATGTGTTGTAGCTCTAGAGGCTGGAATGTCCAAGCTGAAGGTCCCGGTAGGTTCTGTATCTCCATCTTTCTAGTTCATTGTCATCTTTTCACTGTCCTTACACGGCAGCAAGGTGAAAGTCCATCTGTTCTGTCTCACTTGAGAACTAATTCAATCAAGGAGAGTTCCACATTCTCGATTCCTAAACACCTTCTGTCACCTAATGCCATCACATTGGGGACAAAGTCTCTGTGTCTAAATTTTGTAGGGACACAATTTCAGCCCACAGCATCAAAAGGCACATGAAATGATGAGAACCCTGGGCAACCTTGTTGAATGATCCCTTTCAATAATCACCACAGTGCATTTTTAGAAGATGTTACATTTTTATTTGTGCAGAGCTTCATCTTTCCCAAAAAACACTGACAGGTAACAATAAGACTACCATAAAAATGAAATAGAAATCAAAGCGAAATGCTTATAGAAGATAGATGTAAAATATGAAAACCACACATTCACAGGCCATAAATGAATTTCTAATTATTTGCTTAAAGTAGATAGGAGGAAAGGGTAGAAACTTACGGAATTGATAGTATCAGAAAGAGAAAAAAAATACTGGTTCCTTAGAAGAAGTTGTAGCCTGCATACTTTCACCAAAACCAAAATGAACATAAATCTGCAATCTGGGCCTTTGTCTAAGGAGTCCAGAGTGATAGGTTGTTTGTTTTGTTTTGTTTTTTTAGGCTTCCTGCAGATAACACAATCTGTATTTCAAAGGGCTAGAGAATATAACTTCTTGAGACAACAACCCTGGGATTAATAGTAAAAATAAAGCTCAGTAAGCTTATGCTTGTGTGGTCGGACTTTTAAGAACACACACAATAAATGCCTAGTGGAGTAGCTAGGGATTGGCTATCGCCCAAGCCATTTAACTTGGATAATTTCTCTCATCCAGTATATTTATTGGAACTGAAGAACAATATAGAATAGTGTATTCTCAGATGTGTGTCTAGGGTACTGATTTTCTGTCATGCTGATGGAAGATGCATTTATAAGCATTAAAAAATCAGACAATAAATAAATATAATAAAGAATTTTTCACAAATTGATTGCTAGTTCAATTGAGACCTATAGGTGGTACAAAGTAGTTGCTGAAGATCAGGTCAAGCTTATTTTAAATATACATTTCTTTTATACATGTAAATTTAATTAGATTAGCATTGAAACTCCAGGGAAGTTATTTAAGTGTATGAGTATTTTTTCTTGCTAACTCAGGTTTAAAAATTATATTCTGTTATATTCTCTAAAAACAAACAAACAAGCAAAAATTCTCTGTACCAAGCTTATAATTTTTTTTTATTTTTGTCACCAAATATGTTATATTTATGTATTTATCAGAAAAGAAGTATTTTAAATAATGTGGTTTTGTAAGCTATCCTTACTATAGGTATCAGCTAAAAACAAATTAGTCCTCTCCCCAAAATGATGAGATAATTGACCTTTGATACCCTTGAAATACAGCGTGTCCCAAAGGTCACCCATAAAGTTGCCATATACAGGGAAAATGCAAAATTGTAGCTCAATGTACCTTTATTTCAAAAACTTTTATTATAAAAGTTTATAAAACCATAGCCAACAAATAGTGAACATTTTGTAAATATTTTGCAAAATATTGAAATAAATATTTTGTAAATAAAGTTTCATTTAGCTATAATTTCCCATTTTTCCTATGTATGGAAACTTTATGGGTGATCCTTGGACACCCTGTATACAAGAATAGTATGATCTCAAATTTAGAAATGCCTCATATGGTGAGGTCTATTAAAAAATAATTCCTACTTTGGGAGAAGTTAGATTTTCCACTCTTTCTTCCAGGGTATAGTTATATACCTTCCTGATTGAGTTATATACTAATGAAGGTGAATGGAAGTAGCGATCCCACTTCCAGGCCCTCAGATAAAAGCTTCCACTTATGATTTTCCATGTTCTTTTCTTTCCCAGGTAATGTTGATGCCTTGCAAATTCTTGGAAGACACCTGTTGAAGGTGACGTGTCACTGGCATTTTACTATTGAATTACTACATAAAACAGAGCACTTCCCTCAGTGTCTGTCTGTCTTGATCTGGATACCTGAATGAGGAATAACAGCCTATTGTTTAAGAACATTACACATCCAGGAATGTATTTGTTAGTAGTGTCAGCCTGTTCAAACCATTTAACTTTGCTCTACTCAAGAGATCTTGTTTCCGTTTGAGAAGTATTTCACTTCTTTCTTTTTCTATAACTATGTGAAACCTGGTTTTCTGAATCGTGTTTATATATGGATTGGCTTGATTGTAGCTTGTAATCTCCAGTTTCTCTGAATCCATTTCGTTTATCCTTCATTATGTTCCCACCACTATGGTCTTCATCCTATGTATCAAATACTTTCTATTCATTTCTGCTTCTGAATTCCTGCACTGCGTTTTCTCTCTGCAGTGATTCTCTTTCTTTGCTTCTCTTTCTTTTCTGCCTGACCCCTTCTCATCTTTTATGTGTTAGTGTATGTGTTGGCATAATATCTGAGAGCTTGCTTTGCTCACAGGAACTGGGAACACCCAGCATTTGACTTCATCTACCCCATTATTGTGCTAATTGTTAGTGGAATGTTGCTTCTTTATTTGTGGTTGGTTGTGCACGTGTGCTGCTTTTTTTTTTTTTTTCTCCTCACTTCTCTAAATCTAGTCTTCAATAAGTTAAGGATTTGGTCTTTTTATTCACCAAATTTTTCTCAGTGCCAAGGATAAGTAATTCCAGACACATATTAGGAGTTCCATAAAATTTTTTTCAACTCAATATGAACTTCCTATGAACTCGGTCTTTTTCAGAGATAGATGGGTAGGTAAAGAGTTGGATAGTTCAAGCCAATAGATTCTCAATGGAGATTAGTAGAGCAATGGTAGTTTCTTTTAAAGTATTATTCAACAAAGTAATTTATTTAACCTAGAGCTAGATTATACAATGAGATGAAGCAAATATTGACTGTGGCTAAAATTCTATAAAAGTTTTATGGTTACCTATTTAACATTTTATAAAAATGGAAATGAATCTATAGTGTTTTACATACACCATAACCCCTTAATGAAGAGTTTATTGCTTCTAAAAAAAGTAATTAAATAAATGTGAATTATTCATTGATTTTGTTGCAAGACTCAATAAACTTTTAAACACATAATGGCATTATTGTATTTTGAAGTTAATGGAAATATAAAATTCATGTTTAATTTATTTAAAAATTAAAGCCATGTGAATTTTTATTCAGACCTGATAATTAACATGTGCTCACTGAGGAAAATGTATAGAGCTGCATATTCTTGTCTGTGTGTATATATATGCATATATGTATACACATATATATTGCATAAATGGCTTATAAAATGAATGAAAATGGAGTGGTTGAACATAAAAAATAAATCTCATTAATTTATAATTAATCTCTGTTCATATTCACTACATGGTATACATTATGTTGCATTATTTAGGAGACAAATACATTTTTAATTACAAAGAATATATGCCAAAATCAATTTTTTATTTAAGCCCACATATGTTTAAAATAAAAATATTTTAAAAGATCAAAAAGATCAAGTTTTTTTAAAACTGGAATATATAATTGAATTTTGTCATTAGATATAAATTTGATAGGTTTTTATTTTTCAACAATACAGCTAATTAAGATACACAATGCAATAGCATGGTTTATGTGGGGAGAGATTTTCAACTTTGTATGTTAAAAGATACATACAAAGACAGATAAATACATACATTTCTTTATCTATAAATTTAAAATAATATAATACCTGATTATAACTTGTTAAATTGAATTAAATAGTGGAAAAAATCAAGTATCATTTGAAATCAAATGAGTAAACAAATGAATGAAATACCGTGGTATTTATGTGCTATTGAGTATGTAGAGTATAGAACACTGGATCAAGTCCCTTTAGCTGAATGAGAAAATATATTGAAAATAAGAAATTGGCATGATGCTACCAATAAAACAATTCCTAAGTCCCTATTAGAGGAAGAAAAATATATCAGAGAAATATCTCCTTTTTAGAAGGAACAACGCTTTAATTAGGAAGTTATGGAGCACGCCTTTCCAACTTAGAAGTATTTTATTCAGACAAATTCTTTAACTTTCTTGTAGGAATTGAAAGATGAATTTAATACTGATCAAATAGTAGAGGTTAAATAACCCGATTAAGAAATTTTCTTGATTATTTTTTAATATTCTTTCTGTATCTCAAGGGATACATTTGCAATTTCTATTCTCGTGTTTATTTTCCATCTGGTAGAAATGAATAAGAACTTTTTTGGACAACTTTTATTATAGTGACTTGTCTAAATTGAAAATGATTATATTTTATGAACATCAAGCTTGTAAAATAAATTTTAATGATTGTTGAATGTCATACACTATAAAAAAATGCCATGGGGTACTGCTCAGCTATAAAATGAAATAATATATTTTGTATCAACTCAGAAGGAACTGGAGACCATTATCCTAAGTTAAGTACTCAGGAATGGATAAACAAACACATGTTCTCACTTATAAGTGAGAACCCTGCTAAACAAGGGATACTTACGATCATAAAGTGGTGTAATGGACTTTGAAAACTAAGAAGGGATAAGAGAAGGGCCATGAGGGATAAAAATCCATCTGTTAGGTACCATGTACACGACAGCGGTGACAGACACTCTGATAGTCCTGATTTCAGCATGATACAATGGGTCATGTAACAGAAACATTTTTACCCATAGCTCTATTGATTAAAACACATGTAGTTAATAGAGACAGTTTATATATGTAAGTATTGTGAGTCACTACAAATGCAGGTGAAATTGAAATGACTTTTTACATGTTAGCATCTTAAATTGAATCAATTTCTCACAATGTTATTAAAATCCCTGAAATGATTTATAACATTTAAAACAAACTTTTCTTTCTTCTACAGTGAAAAAAAGTCCTTTGAGAAATTTGAAAATCTCATTAAGGATTTGCTTTCCAATAGCCCCTTTCTTTAAAAAGCTTGTAGTGTAGACTAACAGGTAAATACTTATAATATGAAGGCTCGTCCAATAAAGTAACAGGCTTAAAAGAGTATACTTAACATTCAGTGGTTATAAAATAAGAAAAGTATCTATTTTTGCCTTATTTTATCTGAGTTCATGACAATATTATTTTTTTAATTTTAATTTTTTATTATTTTTTCAGATTAATTTGAGGGTACAAAGAATTAGGTTACAATGTTTGTATTTGTTAGGTAGAGTCTCTGTTATAATTGTGTCCCTGCACCCTAAACTGTGCTCATTAAGTGGGAACATAACCATTACCCCCTTCTTCCATCTCTGTGCCCCCTCGCCTCCCACCATGAATTGTGTTTTTCTCTTATGTGGGCATGTATTAAATTGTCTACTGCCTTAATATTAGTATTGAGTACATTGGATTCTTGCTTCTCCATTTTTGTGATATTTAGCTACAAAGAAATGTGTTCCAACTTCACTCAGGTTAATACAAAAGATGTAAAGTCTCCATTTTTTATAGCTGAATAGTATTCCATGGTTACATATCCACAGCTTGTTCATCCATCCATTCCTGGGCTGGTGGGGATTTAGGTGGTTTCCACATTTTGGCCATTGTAAATTGAGCTGTGATAAACAGTGTAGTACAAATGTCCTTATTTAAAAAATGATTTTTTTCTTCTGGGAAGATCCTTAGTAATGGGACTATGGGATCAAATGGGAGGTCTAATTTGAGTTCCTTGAGTATTGTCCATACTTTCATCCAAAGATGCTGTAGTAGTTTGCAGTCCCACCTGCAGTGTAAAAGTGTTCTCTTCTCTCCACATCCACGACAGCATCTGCAGCTTGGAGACTTTGTGATGTGGGCCATTCTCACTGGGGTTAGGTGATATCTCACAGTGGTTTCTATTTGTATTTCTCTGATGATCAGGAACAATGAATATTTTTTCCAAATGTTTATTAACCATTCACCTGTCTTCTTCAAAGAAGGTTTTGTTCGTATGTCTTGACTAATGGTAGATGATATTGTTGACTCTTTTTTGTTGATTAATTTGAGTTCTCTGTAGATTCTAGTTATCAACCCTTTGTCAGATTCATACCATCCAAATATCTTTTTAAATTATGAAGACTATCTTTTTGCTTTGCTTGTTGTGTCCTTAGCTGTGCAGAAAATTTTCAACTTAATTAAGTCCCATTTATTTATTTTTGTTGTCGTTGCAATTGCCACTGAAGTCTTCATCATAAAATCTTTCCCCAGGCTGACATCTTCAAGAGTTCTTCCCACACTTTTTCTAATATTTTCATTATTTCATGTCTTATATTTAAAATTTTATCCATCTTGAGTCAATTTTTGTAAGTGGCAGAAGGTATGGGTCCAGTTTCAGTCTTACACATGTGGTTATCTAGTTCTCCAAGCACCATTTGTTGAAGAGGGATTATTTTCCCCACTGTATGCTTTTATTTGGTTTACCAAAGATCAGATGGCACCTGGAGACTGGTTTTACCCCCTGGTTTTCTGTTCAGTTCCATATTGCTATATCTCTATTTTTGTGGCAATACCATGGTGCTTTGATCACTGTGGACTTGCAATATAAACTGAAGTCTGATAGAGTGTTTTTTCTTACTAACAATAGCCTTGGCTATATGAGTTTTTTGGGTTTCTGATTCCATACAAAAGAAAGTACTCCCCCCCCCATTTCTTCCATGCATAATGTTGTTATATTAATGAGGATTTCATTGAGTCTGTACATTGCTTTGGGTAGAATAGACATTTTAACAATGTTGATTCTTCACAGCCAAGAGCATGGTTACATTTGTTAATGTGTTCTGCTATTTCTTTTTCTTAGGGTTTCATAATTCTCTTTGTAGAGATCCTTCACCTCTTTTGTTAGGTATATACCTAAGTATTTTATAATCTTTGAAGCTACTGTGAGGGGAATTGTCTACTTGATTTGCTTCTTAACGTGCGTGTTACTGGCATATACAAAGGCTACTGATTTGTAGGTATTGATTTTATTTTATTTATTTATTTATTTTTTTTTGTAGAGACAGAGTCTCACTTTACCGCCTTCGGTAGAGTGCCATCATGTCACAGGACTCACAGCAACCTCTAGCTCTTGGGCTTCCGCGATTCTCCTGCCTCAGCCTCCCGAGCAGCTGGGACTACAGGCGCCCGCCACAACGCCAGACTATTTTTTGGTTGCAGTTCAGCGGGGGCTGGGTTTGAACCTGCCACCTCGGTATATGGGGCCGGCGCCCTACTCACTGAGCCACAGGTGCCACCCTGACATGTTACTGTATTTCTTGATCACTTCCAGTTTTGTGGTTGAGTCTTTGGAGTTCTCTAAGTATAAGATCATATCATTAGCAAAGAGTGAGAGTTTAACCTCCTCTGCCCCCATGTGGATTCCCTTTATATCCTTTTCTTGCCTTATTGTATTGGCTAGAGCTTACAGAACTATGTTGAATGGTAGCGGTGATAGAAGACATCCTGTCTGGTTCTAGTTCTAAGTGGAAAGCTTTCAGGTTTACCCCCTCAGTATTATATCAGCTTTGGGTTTGTCATAGATGGCTTCAATCAGTTTAAGAAATGTGCCACCTATGCCTATACTCTTAAGTGTTCTTGTTCATGATAATATAATTTAATTTACTATTTCCAAACATCTTTGGTGAATGGAGCTGACAGGTACCATAAACTTTCAAATAAAATTGTTAATTAAAACATATCAATCCAGCCTGTTCATTAGTCCAGCCCCTCTGCTCCCTTTCTTCCTGTAGCACATACCTGCCCTGTAAGTATAGATTCTGCTTAGTTTCTTAGTTATTGCTGAAGGAATTTATCTTCAATCTCATACTTTTTAACAGCTGTTATGAATTAATTTTTTTGTCCTCTGACCCCAAGTAGAGAAAATAGTCTTGATAACTCTTGTATTTTTTTCTCTGGCCTCGGTCACTCACAATAACTTTATTCTTATAAATGAATCTGACTTGCGTTTGTACATTCTTTTTTTTTTTTTTCTTTTTTGTGGTTTTTGGCCGGGGCTGGGTTTGAACCCGCCACCTCCAGCATATGGGACCGGCACCCTACTCCTTGAGCCACAGGTACCACCCAGCGTTTGTACATTTTTGTGAATAGAAAGCACAATTTCAGAAAGTCTTATGAGTTTGCCTTGTACCTTACTGCTCATTTAAGACACCAGCAACCTTCATATTGTGCTCTTCTTTTTGGTTGCATTGCTTTGATATCATCTTAATTTACATCAAGCATCATCATCTTACCTCCAAGGGTAGCACTCCTATCTAGGTTTCCAAAGGCCTGCAGGTAGGAGCTGTACATCTTCCTAAATCAAGGTTGCAGTAAGATCCCAGAAACTATTGATCTATAGACTCTCTAGTTTTTATTTTCTGCATGCCTCAGGATTGCTTTCACATATTGTCTATTCCAGAATCTCCATTATCACGTGGTGTTAACCTGTGGTATTATCTTGTTGCTTTATTTTTACTTCCTATCATAGATTACATATCTGAAAATTGACTAGAGAATATAGCAACTATTGTGCAACGCACTTATATCCTACACTATTCTCAGAAGGTCTTGCATCTATTATTCCTACAAAAGAGACTTGTGTGATATTCACACATTCTTAAAACTAACCTATCCCTGATATAAATGACAAGGCTATCCCTTGTCAAATAAAAAAAAAAAAAGATAGGATATCTTTAAGACAACTCATTAATTATAAATATGTCATTATTTTAAAAGCATTATTCATAAGGTTTTGTTTTTTATACCTAAGGATTTATTTATGTACCCCAATCATCCTTTTAAAATACACATAAAATTTTAATGTGGAATCATTAAAAACAAGCAAATAAGAAACCTTGTCTTTGTGAGATGCAATTAGTAAATTCTAAAATAGTGTTATTCACCTGACCAATGACACATATAAAAATGAATTTCAATAAGGGAAAAAGTTATCTGTGAGAGATATGCTGATTTTCACACCCTACATATAAGACTGTGGCTAGTGAGAAACAGATAAACAATATACATGTTTAGAAGTAAAACTAATTTTATTTTTACGAATCTTTTAGCTGCATACCTTTCCAGTTTCTCTTATTTTTCTAATATGTACATATTATTTCTATTGGGTTTTCTGAAACGACCATCATATCATCTTGGGAGAATTATGTTTTTTTTTATTTTTTCACAATCTTTATGCATTAATTTATTTTGAACATTTTATTATACTCATTATGAATACTAGTTGAGTGTGGACAATAAACCGGGGATTTAGGTGTTATTTCTTATTTTAAAATAATTTTCCCAACATTTCCTTACTAAGAAATGCACAGGTTATATTTACCATGATACAGAAATTCTCATTTTCTATTTTTATAAGACTGTTTTCATATTATGAAGGCATGCCAGATTTTGACAATATTTACTCTGAATTTATCTGTTGTATGTGCTTGTTTAGGGTTTACTTTGCTAATGTGTGTGGGCAGTGCCTGTGGCTCAAAGGAGTAGGGCACTGGCCCCATATGCCAGAAATGGTGGATTCAAGCCCAGCCCTTGCCAAAAACTGCAAAAAAAAAAACTTTGCTAATGTGTGTAATGTTTATAGGTTTTGTTTGTTCAACTTCCCTTGCTCATTCCCTAGTATAATATCAATGTTTCTTGTTAAATCAACTTTTCATATTCTACTAAAATTAGACATCGATAGTTTGTTACAGATACTGAGAGATTTGCATATAAAAAAACTGCAGTAATCCTGTTTGATATTGTTCCTGTCATCTTGTGGTATGAAAGTTATCATGACTCAGCCAAATGAACTAGAAAGTATTCCTTCATGCATTTTCTAAAAACATTGGATACCAATGACGTTATATGTTCTAGGAATTCTGAACAGAACTTAACTTTAATAATCAACAGGATCTGATGTTTTTCATGTAGTTTCATAATGAATATTTTATGTTTCTTATTTTATTCATTCATTCATTTATTTATTTACTTACTCTGGGACAAAAGTCTCACTCTGTTTCTTAGGCTACAGTGCCGTGAGGTCAGTGTAGCTCACAGTGACCTCAAACTCCTGAGTTCAAGTGGTCCTTCTGCCTCAGCCTCTCGAGTAGCTAGGACTAAGGTGCCTGCCACAATGCCTGGATAATTATTTTTTTCTACTTTTAGTAGAGTCAGAGTCCCACTCTTGGGCTGATTTCCAACTCTTGAGCTCAAGTGATCTTTGGGCCTTGGCCTCCCTTAGTTCTAGGATTCTGAGAAAAATCTGTAGCATAACATCAAGTTTTTCATTTTATTTTTTGTTTATGGCAACTCATGAAATTTTCTCTTAATATACTTACCATTTGATCCAGCAATACCACTACTAGTTATTTAACCAAAGGGAATAAAAGTTATTTTATCAAAAAGAATCTTGCATGAGAATGTTTATCGAGCACAATTCACAATAGCAAAGGTGTGGAATCACCCCAAGTACCTATCAATTTATGAGTGGATTAATAAAATATGGCATATGTATATAGTGGGTTACTACTCAGCCATAAAAGTAATTAATATCTTTTGCAGCAATCTGTATGGAACTTGAGACCATTCTCCTAAGGGAAGTTTTGCAAGAATGGAAAAAGAAACACCACGTGTAGTCCCTATTAAATTGGAAATAACTGATGTCAGCACTTACGGGCACAGAAGGAAGTAAAATTCAATGGAAGTCAAGCAGGGGGTGGCAGGAAATTATATCTAATGGACACAATGTGCACACTTGTAACATTGAGTCAAGCAGGACAAAAGCAACATATGTAACCCAGACATTTGTACCCCTGTAATGTTCTGAAATTTAAAAAAGGAAAATATGCTACCTCAAAAAACATTCACAGCGATACCAAAACACTATTGCTCTAAAGAAAGTCAGTGTAGGTGGTACAAGGGAGCGTGAGTGGGGAAGGGTATATGGATCATGAAAGTGTTAATAAATATCCAGAGTTATTATTCGAAAACTATAGAAACTATTAAATACCTACTGGTTTTCTATGATTAGATATTAGAAAAAAGGTGAATAATTCATAACGTTTTTATTTTATCTAGTCATTCTGTAAATTTTGATAATGTCATTTCTCTTAAATTACTGAGGTACACATATTTTTGGTTACATAATTTGCTGTTGCATAGTTTAAGTCAAAGTTATAGATCTGCACTTTCCCTGAAAACGTTCATTGTTTGTACCGATCAGGAGTGAATTTACCCAACCTCTTCTCCCTCCAGGACACCTACCTATCTTTACACAAAAGAAAAACACATAGTATCATTTTTAAGGACAAATAAGTAGCATATTTATTTAACGACATCACATATATTCTACCATTTCATCTGTATTATTTCTGTATCTGACTTTATAATTTTTAGAAATATCTGGTGGATATGTATTTATGGCTTATGGAGGTGAAAGTCATGTCCTAGTCGAGAGACCCAGTGAAAAAAAACTGTGGCTCTACTGGTATGTGGCTTTTGTTTCAAGTCAAAAAACTAAATCAAATAGGAAAAAAAAAAAAAGAAAGGAAGAAAAGAGCTAAAGAGCTACCTTTGTCATACAATCCCAACAGGTTCTATTAGCTGAGTGTGTGTATTTCTGGATGAATGGGAAGGATAAAATATTTATATGCAGATATGATCAAGGCAAACAAAATTTATTCCACCAAAATAACTGATTATTGATATAATGCAATTATATCTCTTAGTAAAATATTTATTTAAAAATTATCTTTCAAAAGAAATTATTGAGCTCTATTTGGTCTGTCAGTTTTTTATTTAAACATAAATGCAGACGGTAATGAGAAATGTTATGGATGTGTCTATCATTGCTAGCAAAGACAGAACAGTTTTACTGGTAAGTTTGATTCTTTAATAATGTTAGTAAATTTCCACCAGGTTGACTCTGCATTTGCACATATCAGAATAAATCTTTGACTTATTTAAGTGGAGCAGAACAGTGTTCTCACCTACATTGAAAAGGACATTAAATAAAGATAGCAGGAGCCATGACTAATAGTCTGTACTTGTAATACACAGAAGGCCTGACTCCCATGGCCAAGAGCGCTTCAGTTAACTTTCATTGCTCTTCATTACATTTCCTCAATACACGTCCGATGTGATTGTTTCTTCTCTCACAGGAGAACAGAACTTTTGACAGGGGTTAGGGGAAGTTTTGCTTGTTATGTCACTTAATTCTAGTGGGAAATCTCTTTAGCGTTTTTGGAATTAAACTATTCAATGGTTGTATTTTTTTCTCTTTCTTTTATTATTTTCCAATCTTACTGAGAAGACATTATTAATTATTGTTTTCCTTCCCATGTCAGAAGTGTTTCCATAACACAGGAATGAACAATGATTGCCGTTGTGACAAAAATGGAGGAAGATAAATGGCAGCAACCTAGATTATTGTTATACTTACATGGCCTTTCACACTTTATGAAGGAAGATCTTTATGTTAATGCATTTAACAGAGAAGTATATTTATTTTGCATTTCATATATATCACAGGACGTGTGTCTTAGGCAAATAGATTCTAGGTTAAATGCTATGGAGGAGCATTGTGTATTGTGTTGTACAACAGAGAGACAGATACGGAAGATTTAAAAGATCTGTAATATATTCCTGTGCTATAGTGATAAAATGGTAGCAGCAAAGATAGAGCATGAAGAGAAGAAACAACAACAAAAAAAATTCAGACCCTCAGAGTGCACCTTGGTAAATAAAGCTGTTAGATGCTATGCAGCAATGTCACATGTTAGGAAGCAGGAAGGAAATATTTGTCTCTTCCAATGGACTTAATCCAGTGAAGAAAGAATTAGATTCATCCTGGTTACTAGGTCATGGACTCAAGTTGGTAAGGATTCTATCCACTATTGAGCATAAGTAGATGGGAGAGCTTTTGTTAAGTAAGTATCATGTATTGCTTGTGCAGTCATTGCAAATATAAGGGTGAATATTCGTGATCGTATAGAGGTAAGCATGAGAATATGAACACAGGCACTTCTACATCAAGTTCTGTGTGTTTATACCACCTTCTAAATTACCTGCTGTTTTTATTGTTTTAACCTCATTATCTCCAGCAAATAGAAGTACCGATTAGAATGTGATTATGTTTTATTGTCCTTGTGAGGCAAATAGCATATAGGGTGGATTTGGTATTAGAATATATTATGAATGTGTTTACTTAATTGGCAATTTGTATGAACAATTTAGTGTGTGGTAGAAACCACACTTAACCTTAATCACATCAGGGTTGAATTTCTTCTTCCATTACCTGGGTCATTTTGGAAATTTGTCATAACTTTTCTGTTTTTTATTTTTTGAACCCATACAAAAATGACTTTGAGTAAAATAACTCTGAAGGTTCCTTATGGTGTGAAAACTGCATGCTCGTATATTATCAATAAGATAATTGAAAATCAAAAGCTTGGCGAGCTAGTAGGAGATATAAAAATATCTTTAGCATATACAATTGAAGTAGTAGTATTTTTTTTCTTTTTTGCAGTTTGGCCAAGGTGGGGTCTGAACCAGCCACCCTTGGTATATGGGGCAGGTGCCGCCCCCACCCAGCATTTTTTTTTTTTTTTTTAGACACAGTCTCACTGTGTCACACTGTGTAGAGTGCTGTGACACCACAGCTCATAGCAACATCAAACTCTTCGGCTTAAGTGATTCTCTTGGCTCAGCTTTCCAGTAGTTGGGACTATAAGTGCCTGCCACAACGCTCAGCTATTTTGTTTTTGGTCACAGTTGTCATTGTTGTTTGGCAGGCCTGGGCCGGGTTCAAACTCACCAGCCCCCATGTATGTGGCTTGCGCCATAACCACTGTGCTAAAGGCGCCGAGCTGTGAAGTAGCATTTTTAATTTTCTATGTTATTCCAACTTAGATGGTTAGCAAATTGAAATTGTGCACTTCATATGTAAAGATTTTAGTTAAAATCAAGTAAAGCAAAAATTTCCAAACTCCAACCTTCATTTTAATAGTTAACATGGCTTCTGATTTTAAAATACACAGTTGAAGAAAACACAAATGCTCTTTTTGAAATTAAAGATATAATATTTAAATGAATTCTACATCTGCCAATTTGCAGCTATAAAATCAAAGGTAGGTAAGTTACCAAAAAAAAAAAAAAAAAAAAAAGCTACACTATAGATCAGAGCTGTCTTTATTTACTAAAGGCCAACCTGGATAGAATGATAATGAAAAATTGCATGTGAAAACCTTAGAAAAAATATTCATTGGTTCAAGGTCTACCTCATTGAACTTTTGTCTATACTATTTTTCATAAAAATCAGTTATATATGTCCAAAATTTCTGATGCTTATTATGTTAAATGTTTCTGGAAAAAATGCAGTTAATTGAAAATCAGCAAGGAAGTTACCATCTGTTTGCAGAGTAACAGTATCAAGGCAAAGTGCTACCCTGTGGTACATGTCCAAAACCCTACCCTAACTGAAATGTACCAGGCACATATGTTTGCAAACGTGGTTTTAAAATAAGAAGCCAATTAGTGTGCTGAACATATTCAAACCTGATTTGGAAGTGCCTTACTTATAAATAAAGAATCTGTGGTTTCAAAGGCTTAAAAATAATAATTTTAGGTGGAAATTAGCGCTTTTTCTTCCTAGTAATGAGCGTATTAGTTAACACTGACAATTTTCAAGAATTAGATAGCTCTTTAATTAGCCGTAAGTTATAAGCACAGTTTTTTTTTCTTGTAAGACTTTTCTCCAGTTAGATAGCTTTCCAAGTACCACTTTATTTATCTTTACCTAGTTTTGTTGAAAGAAATATTGAATTTATATAATGTACTGAGTTAATTAATAAGCACTGACTATAATTTTGATTACCATTTTGTATTATTATTATTGGTGTTATTACATAGTTTAGAACATACATCATATTATTTAGCAATAGTAATAAACTAATTAAAAATTTGAGAGACATTTATATGTCTGGCATTCAGCCAAGTCCTTAAATTTTGTTAACTCATTTAAGCCTAGAAATCACCTTATAAAAACACGTTATAATTATTCATGTCTCAAAGATCAGTGAATTGAAAAGATCAATGTTAAAATCTTTTTTTTTTCTTTTTTGCTGGAGTCCTCCCTTATCCAAGAAGAGTAAGTGTCAAGACGCCCTGTAAATGCTTAAAAACACAGATAGTTCAAAATCTGATTGCTGTCATATGGAAGACATGCCTTTTTCATCTTAACTAAGCAGTTATCACACACTGTGGCCATAACTTTTGCAGTTGGAGGTGCAACAGCAAAACTAGCAAAACTAGCACAGATTTATTTTTTCTTCTTCACAATTTCACAGTTAGAAGATTTGTTCTTACTGTAGATCTTAGCAACCTCAGCACATTTTTTTTTTCTTTTCTTATTAAGTCAAGAACTTTCACCTTTTTTACTTAAAGGAAGCACTTTGACGATTCTATTTGGCATAGGTTTTTAAATTTCTATCGGATGCCACCTTCACTCCATGAGATCTTAAAAACCTTGTTCACCTCTCCACCATTTCCTGTTCTCAGGTAAATCTCCTATAACCTCAAAAACCCAAAGCAAGTGCAAAACCCGAGTGAGCACATCGGTCAACCTCCACTTATTCTTTGGAATTTTCTGTCTTTCTCTAGTGCCCCCAGCCATACATACAACCACAAATTAGACTTAGCTTTCCACTCTCAGGATTTCTTAAAAAAATAGAAAACCTATGGTTTTCCAATGTATAAATCTCCATATAAGACATGAATCAACATGACCTTCAAGTGTGATGAAATAAAAACTGTTACCACAGGGTGGTTTTTAATATAAACATATACATGGATCATATTTTAATATAGTACATGCAACTAAAATCAATAAAATTTAATCACTTTACTTAAATGTATCAGCATCCTATTACACACTCTGTATCTCAAAGCAGTAACAAAAATTTTTAGATTGCTATAAGATCAAAATCAAGCCTAGTATTATGTATTGTATTTGCCTAGATTTGAAATACTTTTAAATGTATAATCATTTGAAAGAAATAAATTAATGTCAGTCTCTTTGACATTATGCTTATGTTTTCAATTTATACTTAGAAGTTTGAAAACAGAGAAATAAATTATGTGGCTGCCTCACATTAGTGTGAAAACTCCTCTGACACTGTAAAAATAACACCAGCATTAAGTTACTTAAATAATTTGTGGTGTTTGAAGAAAGCTCATTAGCACCTTGTAAATTTTAACATAGCCTGTTTTATAACTTCATTTCCAGAGGAGCTATCATAGTACAAAAACAAATCCCATGTGCAATTAATAACTGAAAGATTCACTGAATGATTTTGAATAGAAGACACTACATAATAAAGAATAAATTCTCAGCTTGGTGTGTAGGGCTAAAACATTAGTAAGAGTTATGCAAGTAAAAATCATTCTTTTCTTTCTTTCTTTCTTTCTTTTTTTTTTATATCTGCCCACCCACTTAGAAGATTGGCTTCATGCAACAGTTTCTGTAGTAAACAATTCTATGGGAAAATAAAATCAGGTTATTTTACAGTTCACTTTTCTTTAAAAGTTCAATGCATTAGTTTCCTGAAAAAGGGTATTGTTTATTCTTCAACATAAATAATAAAAGAGAATATTTTAGATTCAATATGTGCCATCAGATAGTATTCTGATTAAAAATTCAACAGATAAACAAAGCTTCAGGGACAAGGGGGAATCTGCACTTTTGCAGGGTTAGCAAAGTTCTGTTATGAAAATCAGGACCACCACCTGACACCAAGAGATGATGTGTAACAAAAATGTTTAGATTACTAAAGATCAAAATCAATCATATATGTATTGTATTTCTCTAGAATTAAAATAGTTGTAAACATATAATCATTTGAAAGAACGATTGTAAAGAATATCCTTAGGGATTAGTAAACAGAAAATAGAATTTATCCCTTTTATGGCAATTATTTCCCCACATCCTAGCTCTCTACCTCATGCCCTCAAGCTTTATGCAAAGACAGGGAGTCATGGTTGAGAGTCGCTGACAGAGTTGCTGTGAGCCTGTTTGAGAACATAACTCCCATGCAGGCAGGTGAGGAGGCTTCAAAAGAGAATTCACAGAGAATACAGGCCTCAGAATCTCAATGCCCTGCTGGAAGCTTGCAGCCCTGCAGGATATTTACTGTTACTGACAATCGTCTGGTGAGAAAAATCTTGGAACAGTATATCTTGCATTTATGCAGTTGTAGTACATGTGTACAAAAAGAGACCTCTCATACACTCAGGGGGATTTTATATACAAAGATGATTAAGTCACACAATAAATTCTGTATAATAATAGTAGAATATCAATCTGCTCTTTGAACAAAAATGATTATAAAGTACCAACCATGAATAATGAGTCACAATAATTAAAATACATACATAATAATTAACATATATATGTATGGAAATACATGTACATATAATTAATATACTGTATAAGTGAGTGTCTTATAATTATATGTAAATAAATACATGAATGCCTAATGAATACGTATACAGGATTCAAAAGCAAGCTGCATAATGAAAGAAAATATTTGTAATGTAACACGTCATTCACAGTAGCAACTTTGTTCTTACAATATATAAAATAAATTGCAAATCAATAAGAAGAAGTCAAACATTTCAACAGAAGTGAACTGACACAATTTTAAGAGAATCATATTTGCATAGCCTGTACCAAGTTTGACTCAAAGAGACAGAGGTAGTGAAAACTGAGCCACTTCCTGAAAGGGTTGTGGGCTTTAGCTGCATTAGCTATGCGAAATCAAGAACTCAGATATTTAGAGAGCAGAGCTAAGAATCATGAAGATTCTTAGTCTGTGCTAAGTGTGTGATGGAGTTCTAAACAGGGATAGTTCCAATTTCCCCATCACCTAGCAGTATCTCAGAAATATTTATGAATAGCAATTTCTGTGTTTCTCCCACCAGACCTTTGAAAGGAATGGCCATAGCAGTATCCTAGGACTGTGACATATTGCGTGTACATATTCAGAGGGAGACAGAGAAATGGTCTCTTTCATTTACAGTTCTTCAGATTCAGAGGAACTGTACTTGGGCTTCACATAGAACTTAATTTAAGTAAATAACATTTTCAGATTTTAATGGATGAGACTTTTCAGGGCCTTAGGTGGGAGGAGAAGGCAGTCAGGAGCATGCGCGTTCTACACGGACCTCTTACTCTGACTCTGTCTCCTCTCCCGCCTGCAGAACGCCAGCACGGCGTCTCTCTGCTGAAGATTACCAAGCTCTGCTAAAGACTAAGATCTATCTCTCTAAGAAAACTGCTTTACTCTCTCAAGACACACTCTGTCTCTCTCTCTCCAGCTAAAGTAGACAGCCCTTAGGCACCTAAGAGAAATGGTTCCTGTGCAAGGTAACTTAGCCGTCCGCGTCCGGGCCTGAGACCTGGCCAGTCTTGGACCCTGACAAAATACAGTTAGAATTCAGACATAAAACATAGAATGAGAGATAACACTTATGTGTTAAGATACTTTGTGGACCTGTTGCTCACAGGGGTTCTCAAAAGCTCTGTTTGCCCTTCATCTGCCTGACCTGGAACCTGCCGGTCACTTGCCCCGTATGTTCCAGAATAGAGGCCCTTATCTAGCCTGGAATGTATCTACTATCATCAGGCTCTGCACACATTCTAGAATTCAGTGGTTCTCAAATTTCCTAATGCTGCGATGTATTTTCATTGTTGCAAAGGGGTCACAGCCCACAGGTTGAGAACCATTGCTCTAGATCCTTTTTAGGAGGAAATTAGAGTACTTTAATTAGAATCTAAATAAATCTTATTTAACTAAAGTTCTAGTCTCAAATTTTACCTTTGAAAAAAACTTATTACTTAAAACCTATGATGAGTTTCAATCTACTTAGTATATACCACCATAGGACCATGGAGTGAAACCCACAGCTGTTAGTATAAGCTCTAATTGTACATTTTTATTTCCCATGTTGATTTTACATGTGCTTATTTCATTTAAACCTATGAATCATTAGAATCATAATTCTGTCTAGTTTTGCTCAACATGTTATCTTTAGGTCTTAGGAAAACATTTAACTAGTGTTATGCACTTGTACTAAACTGTACAATGTTCATGATTAAATGAGTATATGCAAAGATTCTTCTCAGTTCCCATCTTAATAGAAATCTTTGTACCACATTGCAACATAGCCCCTTCATGTGATCTAAAATTTGGGGAAAGTGACACAAGTATCACCTATATTATAGATATAAACATGTTGAAATTTGTGTCTAAATAAAATTCAACATCATATTCAATGATTAACTATGCCAGAAATACAAAGACAGTTTAATAATGACAAATATTTAAAATAATGCAGTAAGGATATTGGTAGGCAATATAAATCAACAAAATGTAACTATTATTAAGTTGGATAATGGCACAGCAAAAACCTTAATGACAATCTTATTACTGTGATTTAACAGTGCTCTAGAATCTGTGGTCAATGTACTAAAAAACAACAAATAAGAATATTATGGATATATATATGAATAAATAAAATGAGATAGTGTTCTTATTTTTTCAGATAATTTAAAAAAAATGAACAGTTTTGGCACAAAAGGTGCTGCACATAGGGAAAAATAAAGTGAAAAAGTGTGAATCCTCAGAGAATGTAATCTCTGTTTAATGCCTACTTATGATAACTGCAGAATTCAGCCAAACCTCAGAGTCCTAAAAATGTGAATCACAGGGAAAGGATTTGTACAGTGTTTGATGTAAGCATTGCTTAAATGAAAATGAATTCATATCAAAGAATGATGTGTATTTTTTTCTTTTTTTTGAGACAGAGTCTCATTGTTTGCCCTTGGTAGAGTGCATGACATCGTAGCCTACAGCAACCTCAAAATCTTGGGCTTGAGTGATCCTCTAGCCCCAGCCTCCTAAGTGCCTGGGATTACAGGTGCCCACCACAATACCAGCTATTTTCAGAGATGGTGTCTTGCTCGTGGCTCAGGCTGGTGAGCTCAAGCAATCTGCCCACCACAGCCTCCCACAGTGCTGGGATTACAGATGTGAGCCTCTATACTGACTTAATGATACATACTTTTATATGGGTCTATTTGCCATTTATCTCATTCACCACAGATGTATTTTTCAAAACAAGACAAAAGATGCTGTAGATAAAAACAGAAAGTGGTCTTACTAATTAGATGGAAATTTGGCCTTAAGTTTGTAAGAAAAATGAACTTGAGTTTGTATTTGTAACTCACAGTCCCAAAATATGTGTTGAATCTTCTCTATGTTGTGTGGTGCAGAAAAAAATTACTTAGACTTGAACACAATACTTACCATTAATGTTAACACTGCAGAACTTCATTTCTCCAGGCTTCACAAGTGCTCTACATTTGTTTGGTTTGGGGAAACACATGCAAGTTGTCTTTCAGAGAATGGAAAGATCGAAAGTGTTCCCTACTCTCTTAACATACCACTACAGAATGGGCTGTAGAAGGCCATCCCCGTATCTCTACTCTGCTGGAAATGTCATATCCCTGCTCCATATACAGGTCACTAGCTAGAGGGACATGGCATCAATTACAATACCTTTAAGAGGATCAGGGAAGCATATGAAAAGTATATGAATTCAGTGTTAATTGAGGGAGATAGGGACGTCTACTATTTGGGCAGATGGGACTCCTTTGATGCCAAACGGAAGATTCAATGAGTATGTCTTTAGTTTAATGGGAAGTATTAAAGAGCATATTATCTCAGATGGCAGGTCAAGGAGTTTATTTGTTAATGACTTTCATACCATATACTCGGTAAAAAGGAAAAAATCTACCTGAAATTCTTAGGGAAAAAAGCTGTGTTATTCTAAACCAAATGACACCTGGCTGAGAAAAAGAACAATCTGAGAACTGAAGATAAAAAGTTTATAAGTGAGTCAAATAAATCACAGGGTGCAGAATATCATGATAATATTAAAACACTTGGCAAATTTAATATTTATATTCAGATTTCCAATTTACTAGTTTAATACAACTTTTGGGATGTTATACAATGATTGAGCATGCATGTGCTTAATATAATAAATCGTAATAAAATGAGCATTACTGATGTTACTTTTTGAGTATGTATAATTCACAAAGATTTGATTTAACAGATAAGGATACGGCAGGCAGCTGTATAAGGATGTGTCCTTAGGATGCCGCAATCTTCTCCCTTGATTTTCCAAGGTCAGTGTCAACAATGCTAATGTGATAGATTTAATTTAATTTAATGGATTTAACAATTGCTTTTAAATATTGTGATTGTTTAGAGAAGATGTTTCAGTAAAAGATAGGTCAAACATTCTCCTTGATACTTACCCAAATCATTAAATACTTACACTCACACAAAGACAAGAACATGGATGTTTAAAGCAGTATTTATATTTGTCAAAAGTTGGAAGCGGTCAAGCTTTTCTTCCACTAGTAAACAAACTGTGGTACATCCATACCATGAAATATTTTACAGTGAAAATGAGTATCATAATGTCAAGCATAGCTGAAGTTTATCATCTGTGTAGGAAGTAAGGTAAATCAAAAGTGAAAATGTGTTTTTAATAAAAAAATAAAGTGGGTATAAAAGGAGCTTGTATATAAACAGTCTTGTAGGTATGTGTTTATACACCCCCCCCACACACACACACAACATCAAGCTCTATATTTCTTTAACCAGACTAATAGTGCTTAGCAGCCAATTAAGTGCAACTGGAATTCACACCCAGAATTACATGAAATCCAAGACATACAGACAAATACAGCAGGAGAATAAGTGAACTTTTACTGAGAAAACTCATCATGCTAAAATCACTTCTAACTATAGGACAGTAGACATTAAGACAATGTGCATTATTACTCTTTTTTTATTTGCATTGTGAGTGTGCGTATGTATCTGTAAAATTTCTATCCTCAACATGCCCTCATTCAACTATCTTAGGATATGAAAACTTTGAGAACAGGAAATTTATTGTCTAATTTGTGCTGCTGGTTCCCTAAAACATATTAATAAAATGTAGACATCTGACATGTGTATTTCTAGAAATGCATGTGGGCCTATGCATTTCACATCATCATGCTGGACACTGTCTCATAATATTCTATTGAGAAATATGTTTGCCACCTTTATCACTGGCAAAAGAGATCTAGAGAAATAGAAAAATAATCACAATACTGAATTAATTAAACGTGACTAGTTAAATTCAGTTATATCCAACCCACAGTTGGAAAAGAAAAGTAGTAGCAGTGTAATAGCACTGTTTACAACCAGATTTATTTTTATTAACAATCATTCAATGTTCAATACGTGTCAACCATTACATCATGACTTTTAAAGTTGAATCATATCTAATTCTTAAAACAAGTTATTAAGTAAATTCTGCTCCCACCATCATGTAGACAATGAAACTGAAAAACAAAAGAATTCAGAAACTTGCATATGCCATTAGATTCATCATGTCTAGGAAATACCCAAACACAAAGATAAGCACAAAATTTCTACTGCTATCACATTCCAGGCATTTTATCAATGCATTTAGGAATAAATGTAGCAATGAGAATGTATATGCTATGTTATTCATGCCATTTAAAGTAAGTAGCATGGTGATAGTTTTATAATATATTTAAAATATATTAGTCTATGTTAATTGAATGAATTAATTTTCATCTTAATGCTTCCAAAATTAGAAAAATATTTCATTTTATAAATAAGTAAGTTCATGTTTAGAGTTACTAACAGAATGACATGAAAATGTCAATGGTCTAATACAAAATATATGTAACATTCATTATATTCCTTTACTGGAAAAATAAATAGAAATCAAGTGTTAAAGGTAAGTATAATGAAACATGGGAGAAAGTATAATTAGTCTAAAGTTCTAATTTCAGAATGCCTTATTTTATTTTATTTTTTATTTTTTTATTTTTTTTAAATCATAGCTGTGTACATTAATGCAATCATGGGGCACCATACACTGGTTTTATATACCATTTGTCACATTTTTATCACATTGGTTACTATAGCCTTCCTGGCATTTTCTTAGTTATTGTGTTAAGATATTTGCATTCTACATTTACTAAGTTTCACATGTACCCTTGTAAGATTCACCACAGGTGTAATCCCACCAATCACCCTCCCTCCGCCCTCCTGTCCCCTCCCTCACCTGCCTTTCCCCCTTCCCCGTATTCTTAGGTTATAACTGAGTTATAGCTTTCATGTGAAAACCATAAATTAGTTTCATAGTAGGGCTGAGTACATTGGATACTTTTTCTTCCATTCTTGAGATACTTTACTAAGAAGAATATGTTCCAGCTCCATCCATGTAAATATGGAAGAGGTAAACTCTCTATATTTCTTTAAGGCTGCATAATATTCCATGGTGTATATATACCACGATTTGTTAATACATTCGTGGATCGATGGGCACTTGGTTTTTTTCCATGACTTAGCAATTATGAATTGGGCTGCAATAAACATTCTGGTACAAATATCTTTGTTATGATGTGATTTTTGGTCTTCTGTGTATATGCCTAGTAGAGGAATTATAGGATTGAATGGCAGATCTATTTTTAGATCTCTAAGTTTTCTCCAAACTTCTTTCCAAAAGGAATGTAGTAATTTGCATTCCCACCAGCAGTGTAGAAGTGTTCCCTTTTCTCCACATCCACGCCAACATCTCTGGTCTTGGGATTTTGTGATATAGGTTAAACTTACTGGAGTCAGATGATATCTCAAAGTAGTTTTGATTTGCATTTCTCTGATGATTAAAGATGATGAGCATTTTTTCATATGTCTGTAGGCCATGCACCTGACTTCTTCAGAGAAGTTTCTCTTCAAGTCCCTTGCCCAGACTGCGATGGGATCACTTGTTATTTTCTTGCTTATATGTTTGAGTTCTCTGTGGATTCTGGTTATTAAACCATTGTCAGAGACATAACCTGCAAATATCTTCTCCCATTCTGAGGGCTGTTTGCTTGCTTTACTTACTGAGTTCTTGGCTGTGCAGAAGCTTTTTAGTTTGATCAGGTCCCAGTAGTGTATTTTTGAAGGTACTTCAATCGCACGGGGGTCCTCCTCATAAAATACTCGCCCAGGCCGATTTCTTCAAGGGTTTTCCCTGCACTCTCTTCTAGTATTTTTATAGTTTCATGTCTTAAGTTTAAATCTTTAATCCAGTGAGAGTCTCTCTACGTTAATAGTGAAAGGTGAGGGTTCAGTTTCAGTCTTCTGCAGGTTGCCAGCCAGTTCAACCAGCACCGTTTGTTAAATAGGGAATCTTTTCCCAACTGAATAGTATAGTCTAAGGTGTGGTAGCCTGATTCCTCCTGCTTTGTTTTTATTTCTGAGTAATGTCTATTCGAGGTTTTTTCTGATTCCATATAAAGTGAAGTATTATTTTTTCAAGGTCTTTAAAGTATGACAGTGGAGCTTTAATAGGGATTGCATTAAAATTGTATATTGCTTTGGGTAGTATGGACATTTTAACTATGTTGGTTATTCCCAGCCATGACCATGGTATTTTTTTCCATTTCTTAACATTTTCAGCTATTTCTTTTCTTAGAGTTTCATAGTTATCTTTACAGAGATTTTTCACGTTCTTTATTAGATAAACTCCCAAATATTTCATCTTCTTTGGCACTACTGTGAACGGAATAGAGTCCTTAACTTTTTTTCAGCTTGACTATTATTGGTATATATAAAGGCTACTGATTTATGAATGTTGATTTTGTAACCTGAGATGCTGCTGTATTCCTTGATCAATTCCAAGAGTTTTGTAGTAGAATCCAATGTTTTCCAGATATACAATCATACCATCTGCGAAACAAAAGTTTGATCTCTTCTGACCCTATATGGATAGCCTTGATCACCTTTTCTTCCCTAATTGCAGTGGCTAAAACTTCTATTACAATGTTAAAGAGCAGTGGAGACAATGGGCAGCCTTGTCTAGCTCCTGATCTGAGTGAAAATGATTTCAATTTAACTCCATTCAATATGATATTGGCTGTGGGTTTTCTGTAAATGGCCCCTATCAGTTCAAGAAATTTCCCTTCTATACCAATTTTCTTAAGTGTTCTGATCATGAAGGCATACTGAATCTTATCAAAAGCTTTTTCTGCATCAATTGAGAGAATCATATGGTCTTTTTTTTTTTTTTGTAAAGACAGAGTCTCACTGTACCACTCTTGGGTAGAGTGCCATGGCATCACACGGCTCACAGCAACCTCTAACTTTCGGGCTTACATGATTCTCTTGCCTCAGCCTCCCAAGCAGCTGGGACTACAGGTGCCTGCCACAACGCCCGGCTATTTTTTGTTGTTGTTGCAGTTTGGCTTGGGCTGGGTTTGAACCCGCCACCCTCGGCATATGGGGCTGGCGCCCTACTCACTGAGCCACAGGAGCCACCCTGGTCTTTGGTTTTTAATTTGTTTATGTCCTGAATTATACTTATAGATTTATGTATATTGAACCATCTTTGAGACCCTGGGTTGAAACCGACTTGGTCGTGATGTATAATTTGTTTGATGTGTTGCTGGATTCTGTTTGTTAGGATCTTGTTGAATATTTTTGCATCTATATTCATTAGTGATATTGGTCTATAATTTTCTTTCATTGTTGGGTCTTTTCCTGGTTTGGGGATCAGGGTGATGTTTGCTTCATAGAACGTGTTGGATAGTCTTCCTTCTTTTTCTACATTTTGGAACAGGTTGAGTAATATAGGTACTAATTCTTCTTTAAACATTTGGTAGAATTCTGACGTGAAGCCATCTGGTCCAGGGCTTTTCTTCTTAGGGAGATTTTGTATGGTTGATGCTATTTCAGAACTTGATATGGGTCTGTTCAACATTTCCATTTGATTCTTGCTAAGTCTTGGAAGGTGACGTGCTTCTAAGTATTGGTCAATTTCCTTCAGATTTTCATATTTCTGAGAATAAAGTTTCTTGTAATATTCATGAAGGATTTTTTGGGTTTCTGAGGAGTCTGTTGTTATTTCGTCTATGTCATTTCTGATTGATGAGGTTAGAGATTTTACTCTTTTTTTCCTGGTTAGGTTAGCCAAAATTTCATCTATTTTATTGAGCTTTTCAAAAAACTAACTTTTTGATTTATTGATCTGTTGTATACTTCTTTTGTTTTCAAATTCATTTAATTCTGCTCTAATTTTGGTTATTTCTTTTCTTCTACTGCATTTGTGGTTGGAATGTTCTTCCTTTTCCAGTTGCTTGAGATGTCCCATTAAGTTGTTAACTTCCTCTCTTTCCGTTCTCTTGAGGAAGGCTTGCAGTGCTATAAATTTCCCTCTTAGGACTGCCTTTGAGGTATCACAGAGGTTCTGATATTTCATGTCTTTATTGTTGTTTTGTTCCAAAAATTTGGCAATTTCCTTATTAATCTCATCTCTGACCCAGCTATCATTCAGCATAAGGTTATTTAACTTCCATGTTTTTGTATGAGTATGCAGATTCCTGTTGTTACTGAGTTCACCTTTTATTCCATGGTGGTCCGAAAAGATGCAAGGAATAATTTCTATTCCTTTAAATTTACTGAGATTATACTTGTGATCTAAGATGTGATCGATTTTGTAGTATGTTCCATAGGCTGATGAGAAGTATGTGTATTCAGTTTTGTTGGGATGAAATGTTCTCTAGATGTCTGCTAAATCCAAATGTTTAATGGTTAGGTTTAAATGTAAAATTTCTTTGCTCAGCTTCTTATTGGAGGATTGATCCAATACTGCCAAAGGAGTATTGAAATCTCCAACTATTATGTTGCTGGCGGAAATCAAGTTGCTCATGTCTGTTAGAGTTTCTCTTAGAAATTGAGGTGCATTCTGGTTGGGTGCCTATATAATAACTATTGAAATCTCATCATATTAAGTATTACCCTCAACAAATATGAAGTGACCATTCTTATCCTTCCTTACTTTTGTTGGTTTAAAGCCTATTGTATCTGCAAATAGAATTGTAACACCTGCTTTTTTCTGATTACTATTTGCCTGAAATACGGACAACCATCCTTTCTCCCTGAGTCTATATTTATCTTTTAAGGTAAGATGTGACTCAGGTATGCAACAAATATCTGGCCAGAGTTTTTGTATCCAGTCAGCTAACCTGTACCTCTTTAGAGGACAGTTTAAGCTGTTCACATTAATGGAGAATATTGATAAGTCTGGTAAAATTTTGGGTATCGAGTTTTTTGAAAGTCCAGTGGACTTTTTTAATCCATTCACCAGTGTGGAAGTTGGAGTTTGATCAAAAATTTCTGAGTGACTTTACTTTTGTGGTAGAGGATTGCACTGGTCATTATGGAGGATAGGTCTGAGAATATCCTGAAGAGCAGGTTTGGTTATGGCAAATTTCTTCAATATGTGAATGTCATCAAAGTATTTAATTTCTCCATCATATGTGAAACTCAGTTTAGCTGGGTACAGGATCCGGAGTTGAAAGATATTTTGCTTTAGGAGATTAAAAGTCGATTACCACCCTCTTCTGACTTGAAAAGTTTCAGCAGAGAGATCTGCAGTCATTCTAATATTCTTCCCTTTGTAGGTAATGGATTTCTTACGTCTAGCTGCTTTCAGAATTTTCTCCTTCATATTAATTTTAGTGAAGTTAATTATGATATGCCTGGGGGATGTCTTATTCAGATTGAGTTGTGCTGAGGTTCTGAAACTGTCTGCTATCTGAATTTCAGAATCTCTTTGCATGACTAGAAAATTCTCTTTCATAATTTCATGGAGAAGGGCCTCTGAACCTTGCGAGGCCACTTCATCACTTTCAGGGATTCAAATGAGGTGAATATTAGCCTTCTTCGAATTATTCCAGAGCTCGCCTTGAGAATGATTCATTTGTGCTCTCCATTCCTCTTCTGCTTTGAGAGTTTCGAAGCATTCAAAGGCTTTGTCTTCAGTGTCAGAAATCCTTTCTTCTGCTTGCTCCATTCTATAACTGAGGAATTTTACTGTATTTTTTTCTTTGAGGGCTGCAAATTCTTGCTTCAGTGCATCAAAATCTTTGGTGGTTTTGTCTTTAAATTCATTAAATTCTGGGTGGCGCCTGTGGCTCAGTGAGTAGGGTGCCGGCCCCATATGCCGAGGGTGGCGGGTTCAAACCTAGCCCCGGCCAAACTGCAACAAAAAAAAAGCCGGGCATTGTGGCGGGCACCTGTAGTCCCAGCTACTCGGGAGGCTGAGGCAAGAGAATCGCTTAAGCCCAGGAGCTGGAGGTTACTGTGAGCTGTGTGATGCCATGGCACTCTACCAAGGGCCATAAAGTGAGACTCTGTCTCTACAAAAAAAAAAAAAAATTCATTAAATTCTTGAGACAACTTTGAATTTCTCCTCGAATTACTAATTCCGACTGTTGAATTGCTCCTCAAATTTCTAATTCCAAATTTTCCACCATTCTATTAATCTTGTTTGCCATCCAAATTCCGAATTCAATTTCTGACATCTTGGCCAGCTGTTTATGAATGGGATTTTCAGTTACATCTGCCATATCTTTCCTTGGGGGGGGAGGGTGTTGGTCTATTCTGGTTATTCATGTCACCAGAGTTGTTCTGCTGATTCCATCCCATGATTGGAATGGGATGTAATCAAATGATTACACCATTTGATTTTTACCCTGGAGCTTTGTCGAGGACCTGTACAGTGCTATGGACTGAGAAACTGGGGACCTGTTTGGTGTGGTGGGGCTAAGTGATTCTGTCTTGTTTTCAGCTGGTCTCTGTTTGAGCCTAGTGAAACAGTTACTCTGGATTGAAGTCTCAGCTGTGGGGAAATACCAGCAATTAAGTCACCCCACCGGTAACAATTGAAAAAGGAAAAGCAAACCTTCCTACAACCACACACCCAGGGCACCACCTGAATAGTGCTCGGGTGATTGGCTCAGTTCAAAAGGTCCAAATCAATTGTCTCAATCAGCACCTGTCTCAGGTTGGAGAGTTTAAAAGGTCTCTGGCAACTGGATTTCAGGGGTCTGCTGACTACTCAGATATGGCTTGCTTCAGTGCTCCATGGAGTCAGGAGGACCCGCCCAGCAAATAGATCAGTCTGGGAAGGTTGATGCCTCCTTCTCCACCTTGCACCTCTGTCACACCCAGTCACTGATAGTCCCTCAGGGCTTTGATCCAGTTGCCTGTAGTGAACAGATACTGCAGGGGTTTGCACCTGCCTGAATCACAAGGAAATCTATTTCTGCTCAGCCAGGCCACTGCACTCTGCCTCTATCTAGCAGGGGGAGGTGAGGCCTGACAACCTCGGGTGCTTGATGGAGGATGGGGTGTGTTCACTCAGTTCCAGCCCTGCCCCTGTTTGATATTACTGACAGAATAGAACAGAACAACTTTGCAAAAATGTATTTCTGTTCCTGCTAAATTCCCTGCAGAAGAGAAGCTGTTTAGAGGGCCAGAGCCTGCACCTCAGGCCTTGTCTTTGTGCCTGCAGGTTTGTATTTGGTTACCTATCAGTTCTTGCCTCCTGTCTTCCTTTTTCTATAGGCTGATGATCCCCTGAGGGCCAATTGTGTCTTAGGCTCAGTATAGCGGAACTCTGGGTCAGCCCTGCCCTGGGAACTTCCTGGCTCTGTGCTTGCATTTTTAGTCCCCACTCTCCACCCAGGCCAGTACCGCCTCAGGCAAACCCTTTATTCATGAGGCCTGCATTTCTGTTCCAGATCAGTTCTGTGGTGGTTGCCACCTGAGTGGATGCCCGGCCTCCTCTGGTTGCCCAGGGAGACAGGGGGTGTGGGTTTGGAATATCTGGGAGTGAGACCTATTGTTGCCAAAAGACAGCTGCTGCTTTGCATTTTGGGGCACCGCCACTCCTGCCTGGTTCCCTCTCAGCCGACCATCCTCTCCTCACTCCTGTGCCCCAGAGTTTGCACTGACCTGCTGCAGTTTAGGCCCTGTCCACACCCCTTGAGAAATCACCCAAGAATCTGGTTACTGGGAGACAGGCCTCCAGACCTCAGAGTGAGAGTGGAGGAGAGTGCTGGGAGCTCAGATTTGCAGATACAGAATATATACAGTAAAACTAAACTAAACTAAAAAACAGTTTAAATATTCTAAAACTAAAACTAAAATATTCTAAACTAAAACTAAACTAAACTAAAAAGCAGTTTAAATATTCCTTTCATACATAACGGATGTCAACTTTGGTTCAAATATATTAATTAGATAGACTGATAGCTAATAAACTTTCTGTTACTAGTTGCAAATATTACAGGAAAATAAGGATTCTAATGACGTCTTCTGGCTCAGTGCCATAGCTCAGGGAGTGAGGCGCCAGCCACATACATGGAGGCTGGTGGGTCCAGCCCAGCTGGGCCTGCTGAAGAACAATGACAATTGCAACCAAAAGTTAGCCAGACGTTGTGGGGCACCCCTGTAGTCCCAGATTGGGACTGAAGCAAGAGAATTGCTTAAGCCAAAGAGTTTGTGGTTGCTGTGACCTGTGACCCCAGGGCACTATACCGAGGGTGACATAATGAGATTGTCTAAAAAAAAAAAAAAATGACATCTTCTGTTTTCCCATACAACAAAATTACACATGCAAAAGCACAAAAGTACTGGCATGTACACAGTCAGTCTTCACTTAGTATTATTGAAAGGGTCTTGGAAACTGCAACTTTAAGCGAAATGAACAGATAAGCAAATCAATTAACTATAATCAATTAACTATAATTGATAGTTAACTATAATTGATTAACTGATATCAATTCACTGATATCAATAAGAATTAGTTCCTGTAGCATATGTCTGGTAAAAACATCCTAAAACATCTAAATTAAGATCCTAAATACTTCTAAAATTAAAATTTAAAATAATTTCTATTTATGCACGTATTTAAGGAAAATTATTTTTAAAAAGACAATTATTTGTCCAACTTTTGATGAATTAGTGAGTCGTGGTGGTCACTGTAATGGTAGGTTAAATCAAAGAATAAAGTTTGCATGGTGATAATTGTTAGGAGCAACTCTTACTACTATGCAGTTCAAAAAAACAAAACAGACCATGTAGGCAGGCTTGCTGAGTGCTTTCTTTCTTTCTTCTTCTTCTTCTTTCTTTTTTTTTTTTTTATTAAATCATAGCTGTGTACATTAATGCAATCATGGGTTACAATGTGCTTGTTTTATATACAATTTGAAATATTTTCATAAAACTGGTTAACATAGCCTTCATGGCATTTTCTTAGTTATTGTGTTAAGACATTTATATTCTACATTTAGTAAGTTTCCCATGTACTCCTGTAAGATGCACCCTAGTCATGGTCTCACCAATTACCCTCCCTCCAACCATCATCCTCCTTGCTCTCCCCTCTCTTTCCCTTTTCCCCATATTCTTGTGCTATAATTGGGTTATAGCTCTCATATGAAAGCCATAAATTAGTTTCATAGTAGGGCTGAGTACATTGGATACTTTTTCTTCCATTCTTGAGATACTTTGTTTAGAAGAATATGTTACAACTCTATCCATGTAAACATGAAAGAGGTAAAATCTCCATCTTTCTTTAAGGCTGCATAATATTCCATCTTGTACATATACCACAATTTATTGATCCATCCGTGGGCACTTGGGCTTCTTCCATGACTTAGCTATTATGATTGGGCTGCAATAAACAGTCTGGTACAAATATCTTTTTTATAATGTGATTTTTGGTCTTCTGGATATATACCTAGTAGAGGAATTGCAGGATCAAATGGCAGGTTTACTTTTAGTTCTTTGAGTATTCTTCAAACCTCTTTTCAAAAAGGATGTGTTAGCTTGCATTCCCCCAAGCAGTGTAGAAGTATTCCATTTTCTCCACATCCATGGCAACATCTGAAGTTTTGGGATTTTGTGATGTGGGCTAATCTTACTGGAGTTAGATGATATCTCAAAGTGGTTTTGATTTGCATTTCTCTGATGATTAAATATGATGGGCATGTCTTCATGTGTTTATAGGCCATGCACCTGTGTTCTTCAGAGAAGCTTCCATCAAGTGTCTTGCCCACATGGAAATAGTTATTTGTTCTTTTCTTACAGATTAGTTTGAGTTCTCTGTGGATTCTAGTTATTAGACCCTTGTTAGAAATATAACCTGCAAATATCTTCTCCCATTCTGAGGGCTGTATGCTTGCTTTAATAACTATGTTCTTGGCTGTGCAGAAGCTTTTTAGTTTGATCAGGTTCCAGTTGTGTATTTTTGATGCTGCTTCAATTGTCTGGGGGCCATCCTCACAAAATATTCACCCAGACCAATTTCTTCAAGAGTTTTCCCTGCACTTTCTTCTAGAAATTGAATAGTTTCATGTCTTAAGTTTAAATCTTTAATCCAGTGAGTGTCTATCTTAGTTAATGGTGAAAGGTGTGGGTCCAGTTTCAGTCTTCTACAGGCCTCCAGCCAGTTCACCCAGCATCATTCATTGACTAGGGAATCTTTTCCCCACGGAGTTTTCTTGATTGTCTTTTGAAAGATCAAATAACAGTAAGTAGCTGGGTTCATCTCTTGGTTCTCTATTCTGTTCCATACATCTACCTCTCTGTCTTTGTACCAGTACCATGCTGTTTTGATCATTATCAATTTATAGTCTGAGGTCTGGTAGCATGATTCCTCCTGCTTTGTTTTTATTTCTGAGTAACATCTTGGCTATTCAAGATTTTTTTATGATTCCATATAGAACAAAGTATTATTTTTTTGAGATATTTAAAATATGACAGTAGTGCTTTAATAGGGATTGCATTAAAATTGTATATTGCTTTTGGTAGTATAGACATTTTAACAATGTTGATTCTTCCCAGCCATGAGCATGGTATGTTTTTCCATTTGTTAACATCCTCAGCTATTTCTTTTCTTAAAGTTTCATAGTTCTCTTTACAGAAACATTTCACATCCTTTGTTAGGTAAACTCCCAAATATTTCATCTTCTTTGGCCCTACTGTGAACAGAATAGAGTCCATAAATTTTTTTTCAGTTTGACTATTGTTGGCATATGTAAAGGCTACCAATTTATGAATGTTGATTTTGTAACCTGAGACGCTGCTGTATTCCTTGATCACTTCTAAGAGTTTTGTAGTAATATCCCTGGTGTTTTCTAGATATGCAATCATATCATCTGTGAAGAGCGAAAGTTTAATCTCTTCTGACCTTGTATGGATACCCTTGATCACCTTTTCTTCCCTAATTGCAATGGCTAAGACTTCTATTACAATGTTAAAGAGCAGTGGAAATAATGGGAAATCTTGCCTGGTTCCTGATCTGAGTGGAAATAATTTCAATGTTATTCCATTCAATATGATATTGGCTGTGGATTTTCTGTACATGGCCTCTATGAGTTTAAAAAATGTCCCTTCTAAACCAATTTTCTTAAGTGTTCTGATCATGAAGGGATGCTGGATATTATCAAAAGCTTTTTCTGCATCAATTGAGAGAATCATATGGTCTTTGTTTTTTAATTTGTTTATGTGCTGAATTCTATTTATAGATTTACATATATTGAACCAGCCTTGAGACCCTGGGATAAAACCCAATTGGTCATGGTGTATAATTTGTTTGATGTGTTGCTGGGTTCTGTTTGTTAGGATCTTGTTGAATATTTTTGCATCAATGTTCATTAGTGATATTGGTCTATAGTTTTCTTTTTTTGTTGGGTCTTTTCCTGGTTTCGGGATCAAGGTGATGCTTGCTTCATAGAATGTGTTGAGTAGTATTCCTTCTTTTTCCATATTTTGGAAAAGATTAATATAGGTACTAGTTCTTCTTTAAAGGGGTTGGTATAATTCTGACGTGAAGCCATCTGGTTCTGGGCTTTTCTTTTTAGGGACATTTTGTTTAGTTGATGCCATTCAGAACTTTATATAGGCCTGTTCAACATTTCCACTTCATTCTGGCTAAGTCTTGGAAGGTGGCCTGTTTCCAAGAATTGGTCAATTTCCTTCAGATTTTCATATTTCTGAGAATAAAGTTTCTTGTAATATTCTTTAAGGATTTTTTTTTAATTTCTGAGAGGTCTGTTATTATTTTGTCTTTACCATTTCTGATTTATGAAATGAGATATTTTACTATTTTTTTCCTGGTTAGGTTAGCCAAAGGTTTATCTATTTTATTGACCTTTTCAAAAAGCCAACTTTTTGATTTATTGATCTGTTGTATTATCCTTTTGTTTTCAGTTTCATTTAATTCTGCTCTAATTTTGGTTATTTCTTTTCTTCTACTGGGTTTGGGATTGTAATGTTCTTCCATTTCTAGTTGCTTGAGATGTCCCATTAAGTTGTTAACTTCCTCTCTTTCCATTTTCTTGAGGAAGGCTTGCAGTGCTAAAAATTTCCCTCTTAGGACTACCTTTGCAGTATACGAGAGATTCTGATAATTCAAGTCTTCATTATCATTTTGTTCCAAAAATCTGGTAATTTCCTTCTTAAGCTCATTTATGACCCAGCTATCATTCAACAAAGTGTATTGAGCTTCCATGTTTTTGTATGAGTATGCAGATTCCTGTTGTTACTGAATTCAACTTTTATTCCATGGTGTTCTGAGAAGATGCAAGGAATAATTTCTATTTTTTTTAATTGCTGAGTTTAGACTTGTGACCTAAGATGTGATCAATTTTGGAGTATGTTCCATGGACTGATGAAAAGAATGTGTATTCAGTTTTGTTAGGATGAAGTGTTCTGTAGATGTCTGTTATATCCAAATGTTGAATGGTTAAGTTAAAGTCTACAATTTCTTTGTTTAGCTTCTTAGTGTAGGATTTATCCAACACTGCCAAAGGAGTGTTAAAATCTCCAACTATTAGGTAGCTGGAGGAAATCATGTCACTCATGCCTGTTAGAGTCTCTCTTATAAATTGAGGCACATTCTTGTGGATGCATACATATTAATAATTAAAATCTCCTCATACTGAGTATTATCCTTAACAAATATGAAGTGACCATTCTTATCCTTCTTTACTTTTGTTGGTTTAAAACCTATTGTATGTGTGAATAAAATTCCAACACCTGCTTTTTTCTGCTTTCCATTTGCCTGGAATATAGATGACCATCCCTTCACCCTGAGTCTATATTTATCTTTTAAGGTAAGATGAAATTGTTATATGCATCAGATATCTTGCCCAAGATTCTGTATCCAGTGAGCCAATCTGTGACTCTTTAGAGGACAATTTAAGCCATTCACATTAATTGAGAATATTGATAAGCCTGGTAGAATTTTGGATATTGAATTTTTCATAAGTCCAGTGGACATTTTTAGTATTTTCACCACTGTGGAAGTTGGAATTTGATCAAAAGTTTCAGAGTGAGTTTACTTTTGTATGATGCTATTTCAGAACTTGATATCCACCTGTTCAACATTTCCACTTGATTCTGGCTAAGTCTTGAAGGTGGCCTGGTCATTCTGGAGGATGGGTCTCAGAATATCCTGGAGAGCTGGTTTAGTTATGGCAAATATCTTCAGCATGTGAATGTCATTAAAGTATTTAATTTCTCCATCATAAATGAAACTCAGTTTAGCTGGATACAGGATCCGGGGTTGAAAGTTATTTTGTTTTAGGAGATTAAAAGTTGATGAACATCCTCTTATAGCTCGAAAGTTTTCAGCAGAGAGGTATGTAGTCATTCTAATATTCTTTCCCTTGTAGATTATTGTTATCTTACATCTGGCTGCTTTCAAAATTTTCTCCTTCATATTAACTTTAGTGAAGTTAATTATGATATGCCTGGGGGATGTCTTATTCAGATTGAGTAGTTCTGGGGCTCTGAAACTGTCTGCTATCTGAATTTTAGTATCTCTTGGCATGTGTCAGAAGTTCTATTTCATAATCTCATGAAGTTGAACCTCTGTGCCTTGTGAAGCCACTTCGTCACCTTCAGGGATTCCTATAAGGCAAATATTAGTTTTCTTCTAATTATCCCAGAGGTCTCTGAGAGAATGATCCATTTTTGCTCTCCATTTTTCTTCCTCTTTGAGAGTTTGGGAGCATTCAAAAGCTTTGTCATTAATGTCAGAAATCCTTTCTTCTACTTGCTCAATTCTGCTACTGATGGATTCTGCTGTATTTCTCATATCTTTCATGGCTGCAAATTTTTGCCTTAATGTGTCAAAATCTTTGGTGATTTTGTCTTTGAATTCATTGAATTCTTGAGACAACAATTAAAATGCTCCTTGAATTTCTAATTCCAACTTTGCCTCTATTCTATTGATCTTATTTGCAATCCAAATTCTGAACTTGATCTCTGACATCTCAGCCATCTGTTTATGAATGGGATCTTTGGTTGTATCTGTCATATCCTTCCTTGTGGGGGGTCGATCTATTCTGGTTATTTATGTTACCTGAGTTTTTCCTCTGATTCCAGCCCATGATTATTTTACACCATTTGGCTAGATGAGCAGATAAGGAGAGGTTGGTATGGGGGCTGCAGGAGTAGTGATTAACCAGCTCTTTGCCCAAAAGCTGGGACTGGTGTCCGTACCTTTTCCCCAAGAGCTTTGCCAAAAACACATACAGTGCTATGGCCTGAGAAACTGGGGGCCTGTTTGATGTGGTGGGGCTAAGTGGCTCTGTCTTGTTTTCAGCTTTTCTCTGTCCTACCCTAGTGAATCAGTTACTCTGCGTTGAAGTCTCAGCTGTGGAGAAATACCAGCAATTAAGTCACCCCACCCCTTACAGGCAACAATTGGAAAAGGAAAATCAAACCTTCCTACAACCACACACCCAAGGTACCACTTTGGATAGTCCTCGGGTGATTGGCCCAGTTCAGGATGTCCAAATCAATTTTCCAGTCAGCACCAGTCTCAGGTTGGAGACTGAGAGTTGGAGAGAGTTGGAGAGTTTAAAAGGTCTCCAGCAACTAGATAGCAGGGGGTCGCTCTGGTGCTCCATAAAGTCAGAAGGACCCACCCAGTAAATAAATTAATCTGGGAAGGTTGATGCTTCCTTCCCCACCTTGTACCTCTGTCACACCCAGTCACTTGTAACCCTGCAGGGCTGTGATCCAGTTCCCTCCAATGAGAAGATGCTCCAGGGGTTTGTGCCTGCCTGAGTCACAGGGCAATCTATGTCTCCTCAGCCAGGCTGCCATTTTCTGCCACTATCCGGCAGGGGAAGGCGAGACCTGACAACCTTGGGTTCTTAATGGAGGCTCGGGTGGTTCACTCAGTTTCAGCCCCACCCCTGATTGATGTTGCTGACAGAACAGAACAACTTTGCAGAATTTGTTACTGACCTGGCTATATTCCTCTGCAAATCAGACGCTGTTTGAGTTCATAGAAACTGCAACTCAGCCCTGGTCTGTGCCACTGCCTGGTCTCAGCTGCAGTTTGTACTGGGGTGGGTATGGTTAGAGCTCACACTCAGCTGTCATTTTCAGCCTCTGCCTGCCCGCCTTTGTCTCAGCTATGATCCCCTGAGGGCTGGGTGCATCTTAGGCTCAGTAAAGCAGTCCTCTGGGACAGCCCTGCCCTGGGAGTCTGCCATCTCTTTGCTCATATTCTAGTCCCCATGCTCTTTCCAGGCCGGTACTGCCTCAGGCATACCCTTTACTCATCAGGCCTGTGTTTCCATCCCTGATCTGTTCCTCCAGTGGCTGCCACCAGAGAAGATGCCCAGCTTCTCTGGTTTCCCAGAAAGATAGGGAGTGTCTGTCTGGAATATCCAGGGGTGTGAGCCCTATGGTTCCTGCCACTGTAGCTGCTGCTCTGTGCCTCGGGGCACCACAGCTCCTGTATGGTTCCCTCTTAGTTGACAGTCTTCTCCCTACTCCCGTGCCACAGAATCACCACAGACCAGCAATAGGTCTTGCCCTCTCCACACCTCTTGAGAAAATGTCCAAGAATCTGGACACCATGGAGGACAGGCCTCCAGACCTCAGAGTGAGAGTGGAGGGAAGTGCTGGAAGTTCAGAATTGCAGGTAGAGAATATATATAGTTTTATCCCTGGCAGGAGAGTGCTATGGCACCCTAGTAGAGGAAGTAGGTCCAGTTTTTATAGGGTCTCTCCTGTAGGATAAACTGGGAGACATTTGAACTCTGCTCGCTTGCTTGTATGGAGAATACTGTAAGCTGTTTTCACGGGGCAGGGGACTCACATCCGCTTGGCGATGGATTTTGTATCTTTTGTTTGTATCGTTAGGGTTGCAGCTCACCTCAGCAGGGTTGATGTGCGTTCTTCAACCTTCTCTCTTGGCTCAGTTCCAAACCATCGGCCTACTTGCTAAACTTCTGTCCTTTCACTTTCCTTCTGGATGTAGCCTCTGTGGAGAGCTGGCTCCAGCTGGCCATCTTTCCTCCGCACCCTCCACTGAGGGCTTTCATAATGGATTGTTTATTGCCCTGCAGTAGTATGATTATCATATACTCTACAAAAAACTTTATGCAATAATTTTATTTATTTATTCACTTTCTGATACATTTATCCCATTTCAGGGTCTCTCCAGTGAGCCCAGGGCATGAGGTGGGACCCTACCCTATCCAAGACACCATTGCATCTAGGGCCATTCACACACAACCACAGGTACTAACTCAGGGACCAGTTAGATTCACCAATTCATCCCACTCACAAATCCTAAAGAAAACCCACACAGACATTGGGATAATGTGAAAACTCCACACAGACAGTGGCCCCAGCAGAGATTTGATTTGATATTTTATATCTGTGTTGTAACAAAAAGACGGCAAATGAAACATTGTTATTAAAGGGCTTGCTGCCTACAGATATATTCCATGGAAATAATATAGGTGTCACTTTAAAGTTTAATTCAGAAATGAAAAAAAAATACTGTTCAAAAGAAAACAAACAGGGGAGACACAAGAAAGGGCAACTCTGTTGTTGGATTCAATCAGCTGATATTTGGTTTACTAAAAATATTGAGATAGAACACCAAGGGGACTACTCTCTCTCTTTCTCTGCAAATCTAGGCATGTCAGGTGCAAGTGCCTCTCTAGATTTTGAGAAATGAGAAAAAAATCTCTAATATGTAAATAAATAAACATAGATGATAAAATATTGCCTTTTCTATCAAAGCTATACAAATATTACAGAAAGTTCTTACAACCATTTCCATGTAATCAATCATAAGTATTTTCTTATCCAACCCGCAATTTTTCTTGTACAGACAGCATGGAAAAACCAATTCTATTCATGATGTAATGACTGCTCTGTTAAACTGCACATTAAGAAGAATAGATTCTTTATAAAAGAAAAATATAGTGAAGAAATACAGTGAAAAAATTATTCCCTAAATAGCCAACCAACTTTGCTCGTCAACCAAGTCTTGTCCTCCTCATTACATAAATTTAACACTTCACAGTGGAAGGACTCCAGCTTACACATGAAGAAATAACAACCTTAAAGACCATCATTTATATAACTGTTACGGACCCATAATAATTGAAAAATAAAAAGGCAGCCTCTTTGCCTACCGGCCCTGGCGTGGGGTCCTGTTCACTGTCTATGGTGAACCTATCTTGCTCTGGAAGCCTAAACCTTGCTCTTATTCTGGAAGAATATCTTTGTCTTCCTCAATGAACTTTGTTTCATGCTTGCCTTAAAAAGGTAAAATAAAGCTCAGTCCTGTAGCTCAGGGATTAGGTTGCTTGCCACACACACTGAGGCTGGCAGATCTGAACCTGATCCGGGCCTGCTAAACAATGACAACTGCAAAAAAAAAAAAAAAATAGCGGGGCATTGTGGCAGGCACCTGTAGTCCCAGCTACTTGGGAGGCTAAGACAAGAGAATCGTTTAAGCCCAAGAGTTTGAAGTTGTGAGCTGTGATGACACAACGCTCTACTGAGGGTGACATAGTGAGACTCTGTCTCAAAAAAAAAAAAAGTAAAAGGTGATAATTTTGCAAAAATAATTACTCTCTATATAATTGAACATGTTTAGAGACAAAGAACATACTTCATATACTTGGATACTTAGAAGAAAAACAAGATGGAAGTGAAACTTCTCATTTGCTCTTTTTTTTTTAAAGGCCTGCCTGTTTTTCAAAGCCCTGTAATTTCCAATATTTATTGCAATTTATTTCCATAATATATAATAAAATTATTTTGTTTAATATCATTTGATATATAGGTGCTATTCATCTATTATTAAAAAAGAAAGAAACGATTATAATGCAGAAAATATAGTATTATGTGTTAATATAATATGGGGAAAATAACTATTTCTTTGCATACATTTACATACACACACACGCACACACATATACACACATTTTTTTTGTTTTCTTTGAGACAGAGTCTCACTCTGTTGGCCTGGGTAGAGAGAGTGCTATGGTGTCATCGTAGCTCACAGCAACCTAAAACTCTTGGGCTCAAGCAATCCTTCCATCCTACCTTCCTGAGTAGCTGGAATTTGGGGCACCTGCTAAAAGACCAACTAGCTTTTCTATTTTTACTAGAGATGCCCAAGATGCTCTCAAACTCCTGAGTTCAAGCAATCCACCTCAGCCTCCCCAAGTGTGGGCATGAATCGCCACTTCCAGCCTCCAATTCTGTATTTTGACCTTAATATCTACAAAAGCTTTAAGATCACAAAAACAGTTAGAAACACATATTATATCTTAGTAATAGTTATAATGTTAATATTAGTAACTAGAATTTACTGATTGTTTTTTATTTTCATGATTAGGCTAAAGGTTTTTTATACACTATTCTTTTCTTTTCTTTGATTTTGCAGTTTTTGGCTAGGGCTGGGTTTGAACCAGCCACCTCTGGTATATGGGGCCAGCGCTCTACTATACACTATTCTTATATAGAAGATCTATATGTGAAACGTCAGCAATATTGCAACATCGGTAGGAATTGTGATCTCTTCAAGTGGACTATTAGACTTCGTGTCCTCAAACTTCCAAGTCAGGTTAATTAACCTCTATGAAATTCGATTTTCTCATATTTGAAATAAATATTATTCCTAAAAGGGTTATTTTGAGTCCCAAATGAGTTATACTTGAATCACTTAGAAGACGATGAAACATATGATAATTACCCAGCCAAAGAACGCGTGATTCTTGGTTTTCACCACACAGAATAATGCACATCAATTCTCAATAAAAGGCATAGTGTACACTTTACATTTATTTTATATAATTACTGAAAATGAAATCACTGGAGCACATAGTTGACTTTTGTTTCATGCCTCCAAATTTCTTCCTCAAATTTTTCAGCTAATAATTGGTCATTAAGTTTATGGAAAAACATATTGAAGGTTATTTTTTGCCAGAATTATTAGGCTCTTTTTATGTTCAAGTTTAAAATCAATAGTTTAAAAGTATTCTGTTATACTTTTTATTCTAATAACTTTTGTTGTAAAGTCTTAGTGCATTGTTCATAAATTTAAATAAATGTTTTTCATCTTAAGAATACTATAATGTTGGTTTATTGTAGTATTTTTCATTTTGTGTTCTGTCTTATTATTTCTTTGTATATGGAGGAACTAAAGATAAGTTTAGATTTTTTTCCTAGAGTCAACTTACTGAAATTTTCATTGTGATTTCTTATCTTAATTTCCTTCATAGAATTTGTTTTACTTTTCAATTATAAAATATACCATAGGAAAATCTAAAGTATTTTTATATAATATCATCTGTATCCACACTCATGCTCACAAATATATTTTTCCAGTCATGTGTCAGTTGATGACGGTGTTATGTTCTGAAATTAGCATAGCTATGTGGTTTCTTCATGGTAATAACATCATAGATTGGATTTATGAAAACTGTAAGGTACAGAATAATGCACACCTCATCCACAAAACTGTGTAGCATGTTACTGAAAACAGTAGACATTTGGAACACAATAAATATTTATGTATTAAAAGTATCTAAACATAGAAAATGTACAGTAAAAATAAAGTATTCAAATGTTATGAGACCATTGCTGTACATGTGATGCATTGTTGAGAAAATGGCATTATGCAGTACGTGACTCTATGTACATACGTGATGTTGACTCCATGTCAAAAAACATAATTTAGAACACTATGTTCCCTTCCACATTAAAAATGTACATATCATAGATAAAAATAAATTCCAGAATTACATAATCTCATATACAAAAGTAAAGTGTGGAAGATCTTCACTTGAATAGTCACAGAGCTATAAAATATTTTCATACAAAATAAAAAAAGTTTAGCCCTAAAAGCATTACAATTTTCAGAGGGTTTTTTTTTTTTTTTTTTTTGGTGCCCAAATATACTCTAGTCTATTCTGATTAATTCAATAAGAATTGTGGTTTTGCTTGGTAAAGTCTAGTCTTTCTTATGTGAGTAAACGTTGTATTTGCATGGGTATAAGGCTATAGATTATTTCTTCTGAATTGAGGAAATGTGTTGGAAGATCATTCTGTGCTGAAGAAAAAATATGCAGAAGATACATTGCATATTTGACATTTGATCTTAATTTTGCCTTGAAACCACAAAAATAAGAAAATAAGAGATTAAAACCTCTTTGTTTCCCATAAAACACACATAACTTTGCATCGGGAGACTTACGCTAAGAAATGTCTGCTTGTTTATGCAACCTATTAAAAAATAAACATGTCAGAAGCATCAGTCTAATACACAATAATTATTTGTTAAGATTTAGGCCTTGAGGACAGTTCCACTCAGTTTTGTCAGCCAGTTTAAGTGAGCGCTAATTTGTTGTTGTTTCTTACCCTAAATTATGAAGTCCATGACCTCGAATTACTAAAAAATACTGTCTTCCTATTAAAGTAAAAAGCACCTTGTCAACCTAAAAGGCATAGAGAATTTAATGATTTTTTTCTTCAATTTTATGGCCAGCAACAATACCTAAGCCAGAAATCAGGTTTCCACTTTCACTAACTTGTTCCAGTGGTACTCAGCATATGAAAACTTCCTTTTCCTTTATCTTAAAAGTCTGCAAAATCAAAAGATACTGGCCTGATTTTCTTCGTGATGTGTCAGTGAGAAGCCATGTCAAACCTCAATCATGACCTGGCTGCTACCAAGAAAGATGCTAACACTGGAGAGTCATGGCACTGAGAATAGTTCCAGTGAACTGTCATAACTCCCAATGAACTTGAATTTGGCAATGACAACATTTTATTACCTGTTTAAAATATATCTGGAGAATGCTAACCATATCAACATATCAAGAAGCAGGAGATTTTCAGAAGGCTATTCTATGATGAATCTTTTTGGAATACAATGCAAGAAGACAGTCTATGACCAGAATGAAAAATAAAACAGTAGGAAAGACTTTTAAAATACACTATAAATCCTTGAAAGCTTTGCATTTCAAAAAAAATCTGATATTTAATACCTTATGAACAATGAGGATTTAAAGGCTTTGGGCCAGTTAGCTGTCTTTCATATTATTTTTAAATCTTAAATAAAAAATACAATTGTTTAAATATTTTTGTTATTTTTTGAAATAAATAATGGCTATTAACATTCCATATCTTCAAGTCACATATCATTCATATTTATTATTATAATGACTCGTGTTTGTCATTTTCAAAGAAATATTTGGACTCTTGAAAAAAGCCTCAGATTTCTATTAGGGGCATCATGTTCTTTTGTTAATGAATCATGCCTTAATCTGTTATGAATATCCAAAAATGAAAAGAGAAGGAAAGTCCAGTAGGAAATTAAAATCTCTCCTGCAAATACTGGGGATAACAAAAATGTATACACATTTTAAGAGATGTTATCTATATCTTACTTTTCATTGCTGAATTGAATTATGGTAGCAATGTGTACTGTGATGTTTGCTCAAAAGATGGAGTTGATAAAATGAATGTTGGGGTCACTACGTGATAGGCAAGAAGGAAATGGCAGAAGCATGGTTGTCGTTTGATAGGCACAGGAGGACACTTTCAGATACCACAGGATATTTGACATCTGAGAACACTGTGGAAGTGTGGTATTTGAAATTTGAGAATGTCGTGGAAGTACAACAATGGAAGCACGGATGTGCCTAACAATTGCACACACTTGTGATAGTCTGAGACACAGGGTGGTGTGTGTGATGTGCCCAATGGAGATCCTGGAGGGTCACACAGCAACCAGCCCTGCTTCTTCTGCTATGGTGCTGCAACAGTTTACACGCTTGCCATAGTAGTCTATCCAACAATGTGCACATAAGATGGGAAGAAGCAGAACAAGCATATGACACATTCTTAAAACAGCAAGATGGAAAGTTTTCACCCCAAGATTATTACACTCAGTGAAACATGAGTGCTTACCTCCATGAGAATTTGCCAGGACAATGGACGGGATGAAGAAGTGAAGTTGAATTTCCTCCTTGTTTGCCTGACTCAGCTTGCCCTTTTACTTCTTCTTGTGGGGAACCTTAAAGGATGTGGTATGCCATTAAAAAACAGCTACACTGGGCGGCGCCTGTGGCTCAGTGAGTAAGGCGCCGGCCCCATATGCCGAGGCTGGGGGGTTCAAGCCCGGCCCCAACCAAACTGCAGCAAAAAAATAGCCGGGCGTTGTGGCGGGCACCTGTAGTCCCAGCTGCTCGGGAGGCTGAGGCAGGAGAATCGCGTAAACCCAAGAGTCGGAGGTTGCTGTGAGCCGTGTGACGCCACGGCACTCTACCCGAGGGCGGTACAGTGAGACTCTGTCTCTACAAAAAAAAAAAAAACAGCTACACTGATGGTACTTTGGGAAGAAATTGAAATGGCATGTGCAACAAGTAGATACTTTGGTCAACCCTTTAAAGCAGTAGTATGCTATAGTCAGAAGTGTCTGGACACTGATAGTAACCACTTGAAGCACCTCCTGCAATTGCAGAAGTCTAACATGACTTGTATTCACCTTTGTTACCCGCATATATCCAATAATACATTCTCAATACATATTTTTTCTTTATTAAAATGTGTGTATATACACATTTTGGCACACTTTGCATATTTCCCAATCATTTCTTCACTTTTCTTTCTTTTTTTGTAGAGACAGAGTCTCACTGTACCGCCCTCGGGTAGAGTGCCGTGGCGTCACACGGCTCACAGCAACCTCTAACTGTTGGGCTTACGCGATTCTCTTGCCTCAGCTTCCCGAGCAGCTGGGACTACAGGCGCCCGCCACAACGCCCGGCTATTTTTTGGTTGCAGTTTGGCCGGGGCTGGGTTTGAACCCGCCACCCTCGGTATATGGGGCCGGCGCCCTACTCACTGAGCCACAGGCGCCGCCCCATTTCTTCACTTTTCTTACATCAGTGATATATGTAGAGATAGTCAAGTGAATGAAATCTCCATGACAGCTCTGATAATGTTAATAAACATTAATTTTATGTTTAAAGTCTAGTATTCCACCATGAACATCTAAGCTATTTGAAAGAAGATAGATGCTATATCATTATTATTTGAGGAAAAATATATTTCTTATAAACATACACATAACAAAATTAAAAATGCTGCAAAGCAAAGTCCTTAATAATATTTTTCAAAGTCAGTACATACAGTATATAATAAATTAAGTCATGTTTTCTTTGATCAGATTCTGTACATTTTCTTACAGCAATAAGGATTTTTGAAAAAGAGGAAAATTAAGCCATCTTTTACAGAAGTTCTACACCAAATACTCTGATTTATTATATTCATATATTCATACATTTAATTAACACTATTTAAAAGTCTACTGTGTACCAGGCACTGTTCTAGACATTCAGAATATATTACTGAAATGAAACAAAGATCTCCACCCTCTTGGAACTTACATTTTAGAATAAAAGGAAAAAAATCATCTGAAGCATTGTGCATACAGTACTATTGCTAATTTTCTGGGAAAATGCAGATATATAGATAGATAGCTACTAAATGTTTTCAATGTTTTTAATAGATGCATTAATCGGACCCTTTCTCTTTCATTATTGTTTGGGATTCCTTACGGTTACAAAGAATTAGGCTACACTGATTGCATTTATTAGGTAAATTCCCTCTTATAATTGTGTCCCAAATGTGTGCCATACACTGTGACCACCTCATCCCCTTCCCTCTCTCCTCCCCACTCCCTCGTTCCCTTATCCCCACCTTGTTAGCTCATCTACTACCTTCACATTGGAATTGAGTATATTGGATTCTTGCTTCTCCATTCTTGTAATGCTTTACTAAGAAAAATGTGTTCTAGTGTTTTCAATATTTTTTGAACCACTTAGACACCATGACAGATTCACTGGTAGGTAAGCCAGTTTCCATCCTTATGACTTTGTAGTATAAAATCACATGGAAGAGTAAGATCTAAACAATTTAAAGTACTGCTTACTAAAAGACTAATTAGGAATTAATCATAAATGTTCTAGCCTGATTTGGTGCAGGACATGCCATTCTATCAGTTTTTAATAGAATTTCCTTTTAATTTAGTAATTAACACATTTTATATGCCTGTAAAGTTAAGGCAGAAAAATAATTAACAATCTATTTCTCAGTAGATTCAAAATATTTATCAAACTGTTGAAAGAACAACATATAGTTGATTGTTACTAAAAAATACATTTCTGAAAATCCTGTCAAAATTTTCTTTCAGTGACATATTAATGCCAGAGAAAAGGCTAAACAGTATGCCATAGACTTCTCAGCATATGAGGAGTATTTATATCACATTGAATTAAAGAATAAAACATGTTTTTGTGCAAGATTCAATCACGCATTAAACACGTGCTCACACTCATATTTCCTATGCTAAACTTTCATGCTTTGATTATTTGCATAAGATACTTCTGTGTTATTATGTTAAAAATTCTCAGCCCTGGCTGCACATTAGAGAGTCTCCTGTTGTGAATTTTAAACACACAGCAGGGCCCCCTCCCAGCAGATTCTTCTGTATGAATCTTGGTAGAGCAACTGTGCAATTACATTTACAAAGCTCCCTCAGGTGATTAAAACATGCATTTAGGGATAAGAATCATGAGATTACTCACACAAAGTCTTCTCACTACTGTTCATTTTATCTCCAATTTTCTCCATCAGTTTTAGTCAGCATAGCATTTCTTTATTGTGTTCTACTCCATTTGATTTTTCCTATAATACTATGTTAACATTTATTTTGAGATTTACAGAAGTTTGAGAAGGCAATTTGATTTGTAATACAACTTTAACACTTGTAATAAGGCAAATAAACTCTGACACATGACTATAATTTACTATATGGTGATCATCAAAGTATTCTCATCAAAGAGACTTCTCATCTCAGTCTCTTGGAGTCCCCAGAACCCTTTCAGCAAGGGCACAAAGATCAAAACTATTTAAAAAAAAATTAAAACTATTTTCATTACAATACCAAAATATTACCCACCTTTCCACTCTGATTCTTTCGAATAGGTTAAGTGGAAATTTCTTGAAGTAATATTACGTCTGTGTCACAATAGTTTGAATGCAACACCAGAAATGAATTGTCCTCAGTTCAGCCAGGCACTAAATGAATTTGCAAAAAGGCACAATGATATCCCCTTTACCACTACATGTTTTAATAGAAAAGTATTATTAATTTACATAAACAACAGACTACTTAGAAATACAAGATTATTATAAAATGAAATAACATATCTTTATCATCAGAAGGTGCCTCTGACCTTTATTTGGACCCACATTGATACGTGTATCAGACCAGTCTCAACTCCTATTACTCAAATTCTAAGTATTCATTCACTTGTCTACTTTTCTATGTGGTCTCACTAATTTTTACATGTTCTACCATTACTACTTACAATTAACCAACTAACTAAAAATACTTGCTAAAACTACATTTTTGGGGTAAAGGACTCAACTACAGCTAGGACTTTACCTTATGAATGCAAATAATGTAGCTTAATTGTATGTAACATCATATCATCCCCCCCCGAATAAACACACCATTCCTAAAAACAAACAAATAAGTAAAAGAAAGAATGTGCTAAAATTTGTTAATTTTATTATATTAAAACATCATAACTTACATTTAATAAATTATATTAATATTAATTGATGTTAGTGTATTCAATAATATGGTATGTGTTAACTTATTAAAATATATTAAATGCAGTTTTTGGCCAGGGCCAGGTTTGAACCCTCCACTTCCGGTATATGGGGCCAGCACCCTACTCCTTGAGCCACAGATGCCACCCTATTAAATGCATTTTTATAAATGAATCACATTTACGGCTGTATCACTGACATTCTCATGTTTATATTTTGAGACATTAAACAGAATAAAAGTGATGATTTGCTCTATGTGACTTCTGCCCTGGGAAACCGGAAAATGTGGCAATGACATGCCTTTAATTCTTTGCTTTTAGGAACTCATATTCAGTAAGTTTTAGGGCATACAAACATATGTATTCTGTGTGGCAGTCTTCCAATATCAAGTAACTCACAGGAGAGATTAAGTTTATTTAAATTATTTGTGTCATAGATATTAGCAAAATTTAACATTATTGAGGACTATTGTGAGTAGTGAGTGCTTCTGAATCCTAAAATTATAAGGAAAAAAATACAACTATGAAATATACCAAGTTAAAGCAACTAAGGCTCAATGGAATTGTTAAAGTATTATGACTTCAAAAATAGATAAATAAAATGAAATAATTAGCATCTTTAATAATAATGAAGGTGACCATATCATCCCTTTTCATTGAGTTTTCTATTTACATTCAGTACAAAAAATTTTTTTCTTAAAATTTCCACAAAAAAGCTTTACTAATATTCTGAAAATGCCATAGTTAATTATGCAAATTTAACAAAATTATAGAAAGACAGTGCAGATTTTATAGCCTTTCTGATATTCTTTGTTTAGAAATTAGGGAAAAAAGTTAATAAAACCCCATGCCAAACACAGAGAGGATAGTAATTTTAGTCTCTGACCAGAATACTGCTTCTATCTTAAAATAGAAATAATGTGGAAAATTCATAAGAAAGCTCATACATGAAATGGAACTTCATTTCTTTATACTGAAATATGACATTGTTGAATATACCAACGAATCTGTCAATTTCCTTTCTTTAAAAGATGAATTGTATAAGGGAATGGAAACATTACTAAACTGAATAAAATTTCTTTCCAAAATTCCATGAGGCAGAGAGATGTAATTCCATTCAGTCAATGAATGATAACAGAAGAGACGGGGAAGTAATAGGAAAGCAGAGATCAATTATCAGAAAGATACAATTGAATAGAATCTGGAAAAAAAAAAAAAAAAAAAAACAAGTTAATTCTGTTTCCCCAATCGAGTCATTAAAGAATTGCCTTTCCTCTTTGCTGCGTGAAAGTTCAGAAATTGATATTGTTTTCCTCTACCCTCCATTAAGATATGATAAAATTAAACTATCACAAAATGTTCACTAGGTTTTTCTTGAGATGACTACATATGTATAAGGCAGATGGCAGATCCTATTAGCCATTTTTTACTGATAATAAAGTAAGAAAGCAAGAAGTTTAATTGCCTTGGTGAAGGTCACCTGGCTAGGAAATGTGGCGCTAGATCTAGAGCTCCACTGTCTAGTCTTAATAATCTCTAATGTCACTGTAATTACACATTTTTATGAAAGCACCTACCATTTACAGAGTGTTTGCTCATTCATTGACAAACTAAAAAGTGCACTAAGTTGCTTACATTAGTTAAGTAATTTTTATCTCACAAAAATCTTCCATATAAAGGGCAGAGGCAGACAATTCCTAAGTGTTAGTAGGTGTTAATATGACATGCTGGTAATATCTAGTGGAAAATTGCAGAAAAATACTATTGACCATATTATCAAAATACTCTTAAAAGAGCATAAATTTCAAGATGATAAAACATTAAAAGAGTGCAAATAATCTAAATGTAAAGGTAATTAGAGTAATGTAATAAAGTCAAAATTCTAAAAATATTTATTTTTATTCATATTGTGAGTTGTGGAGTTTGATTTGCAGTTTCTCTTCTTTTTGCCATTCTTTCCACCTTTCTTTGCTTTTCTCTTCACTAGTTACTGTTTATTTTATTGCTGCAATAGCTTAGTACACAAATTGATATCCCCAATCAACTACTCACTGCAGTGAACTAAACAAAATATTGAGCCCTCACCAGATGATTGAATGGACTTCCTGTAGGACAAGAGGATACTGGAAATAGTCTAAAGCTGAATTGCTGGCCATGAAAAAGGAGGTCAAATATGCTTCAGCATTCCTCCCTTCCTTCTTGGAGATGTCTTTTGCAAATCATTAAAAACAGGCCTAAGGTTATCCAAGACAAAGCTTAAACCATGCCTACAGGTTCTGAATTTATTTAATAGATAATTTGAGTCAGGGCATGGCTTGTCTCTGATAAACAGACTTCCTTAAAATATTTCAAGTCTTTAGACAAAGCTTCACTTCTTTAACCAAGGACAAATCAAAGAATCTTTTAACATACTTACAACCTATATTATAGGTTATAAACCTCTCGCTTTGAGATGTCCACCTGTGTGAGTCAGAGCAATTTACCCTTCCATGTATTAATTTATGACTTTATGCATAATTTCTGTCTCCCTGAAATGTATAAAACCAAACTGTAACTCACCACAGTGACTCCACTGGCTCAAGGCTTCTTGGACGTGGCTCCTTGCCATAGTTCTCAAACTTTTCTCTGAATGAACCTCTTATATTATTTTACAGAGCTTAGCTCTTTTTCCATTGACACTGCAAGAAAGAATTTAATAAATAGGTAAAATGAGGTTTTGAAAAATATGAATTTGATATTATTTATCTCACAATTTGATATTAAATTAATCATTTAATTTAAAACATTAGACATGCCCCAAAACTGGTACCATGGCAGCAGTGGTGCTGCCACCAGAGTCAGATTTTGGAGAGACACTTCTCCAATTCTGTGGACCACCAGAAGAAGCCGGACCTCTGCCCCACAGGGGTACCAGAGTGACTGCAGCTGGGGCAGAGGCACAGACTCTGTGTGAGAGAAATACATGCCATAATGGTAACTGCAGGCTCAGGACAGAATCTGGTGGAACATTCCCCATTTTCTGTTAAGCAATGGAGAGAGCCAGGCGTGAGCCCCTCCAGGTTGACTATTTGTGGCACAGCGTGATGGCCAAAGTAACACAGGCTCCCCTTTGACTCTGGAAAGCACATATCCCTCACACATTTGCTCATTGGAGGGAACCAGACCACAGCCCTGCAGAGTTACTGGTGTGGCTGTGGTATAAGGGGAGAAGGAGGTACAAACTCTCCTGGACTGACTCTTTGACTCTTTTCCTGAGCCCATTGTGCACACAAAGGAGCCACATTCCAGCCTCTCAGTTGTTTTGGACAGAGCTGCCAGTGGATATATGCTGTCTGGTTGCTGGAATCCTTTTGAACTTCTCCCAGTTGAGCAGTGATGGTACTGCCTTGGACAATTGTTTTGGTTAACTCTTGACCCAGGGCTGGCCACCTGGGGACCCTCCAAGGTTGAGCCTTAGTTATATTGTAGTGCAAGGGACAGATTCTCCTCTTCCAGTTGTTGCTGGAGGGGGGTGGGGTGTATTCATTGCTTGTATCTCTCCCCAGGTGAGATTTCAGCCCAAATCTGCCAATTCACTAGGATTGGATAGAGGATGGCTGAATATAAGACAGAGCCACATAGCCCCATCACACCGATCAGGTCCTCAGAGTCTCTGGCTGCAGGACTGAAAAGGACATTGGTAAAGCTGTAGGGGAAAAGCCATAGTCACCAGTCCTAGCTCTTTGGTAAAGCATTAGTTAACTACAACTCCTGGAATCCTCAATCCAATTTCACCCTACCAGCTTCCCTAGCCAAACTGAAAAACAATCATGGGATGGAACCAGCAGAAGAACTCTGGCAACATGAATAATCAGAGTAGATCAACTCTCCAAAGAACAACAAAGGAGATATGCCAGAAGATGCCATTCATAAACATATGGCTGAAATGGCAGAAACAGAATGCAGAATATGTATGGTTAATAAAATGAATAGAATGGAGGAAAAGATGGAAATAGAAATCCAAAGAGTTGTGTAAATGTTGTCTCAAGAAATCAATGCATTCAAAGACAAAATCTCCAAGGGGATATGGACACAATGAGAAGTGAGATAACAGGGCTTGAGGAAATGAAAAAGCTACTTGGGGAGCTTTGAAATACAGTAGAATCCCTCAGTAATAGAGCGGAGAAGGCAGAAGAAAGGATCTCTGAAATTGAAGACAGATTTTGAATGCTTCCAAATGTTCAAAGAGGCAGAGAGATGGAGAGCAACAATGAATCATTCCCTGAGAGACTTGTGGGACCACTTTTAAGATAAAATATTCATCTTATAGGAATTCCTGAAGGAGAAGAGCATGGTCCTAAAGGTACAGATGTTCTACTTCAAGATATTATGGAGGACATTTTCCAAAACATTGTGAAATACAGAAATTCAGATAGGAGACAGTTTCAGAACCCCAGCAAGGCTCAATCCAAATCAAGTATCTCCTAGATACACTGTAATTAACTTCGCAAAGTTAATATGAAGGTGAAAATTCTGCAAGCAGCCAGACATAGGAAAAGTATAACCTACAAGGGGAAGAATATTAGAATGACTGCATATCTCTCAGCCAAAACTTTTCAAACCAGAAGAGGATGGTCATTGAACTTCCATCTCCTAAAAGAAAACAACTTTCAGCCCAGGATCCTGTATCTAAATTGAGTTTCATTTGTGATGGAGAAATCAAATAGTTTAATGACTTATGCATGTTGAAGAAATTTGCCATAACTAAACCAACTTTCCAGGGTATTCTCAGATACAGCCTCCATAATGATCTGCATAATGTTCTACCACCAAAGTAAACTCACCCAGAAAGCCTGAGGACAATGGCTTAACAGACATCTACAAAACATTTCATCTTGACAAAACTGAATATATATTCTTCTCATCAGCACATAAATCATTGTCCAAAATAGATCATATCTTAGGACACAACTATAACATCAGCAAATTTTTAAAAAATAGAAATTATTCCTTATATCTTCTCAGAACAACATGGAATAAAAGCTGAACTAACAACAATAGGAATCCTCATACTCAAATTAAGCCATGTAAACTAAACAACCTTATGATAAATGATAGTTTGGTCAAAGATGAGGTTAAGAAGGAAATCACCAAATTTTTAGAACAAAATGATAATGAAGACACAAATTATCAAAACCTGTCAGATTGGGCAGCACCTATGGCTCAGTGAGTAGGACGCCAGCCCCATATACTGAGGGTTGTGGGTTCAAACCCGGCGCCAGCCAAACTGCAACAAAAAAATAGCTGGGTGTTGTGGCAGGCGCCTGCAGTCCCAGCTACTTGGGAGGCTGAGGCAATAGAATTGCCTAAGCCAAAGAGCTGGAGGTTTCTGTGAGCTGTGACAAGCCATGGCACTCTACTGAGGGCAACAAACTGAGACTCTGTCTGTAAAACAAAAAAAAAAAAAAAAGGAAGAAAGAAAGACCTGTGGGATCCTGCAAAGGCAGTCCTAAGAGTGAAATTTATAGCATTGAAAACCTTCATCAAGAAAACAGAAAGAGAGGAATTTAACTTACTTGGTTATCTCAAGCAACTGGAAAAGGAAGAACATTTCAACCACAAATCCAGCAGAAGAAAAGAAATGACCAAAATTAGAGCAGAATTAAATGAAATTGAAAACAAAAAATCATTTAGAAAATCAATGAAACAAAAAGTTGGTTTTTTGAAAAGATCAACAAAATTGATAAACCTTTGGCTGTCCTAAACAGAAACAGAAAAGTAAAATCTCTAATATCATCAGTCAGTAACAATACAGGAGAAATAACAGCAGACACCACAGAAATTCAAAAAATTCTCCATGATGACTACAAAAAACTCTATTCTCAGAAATATGAAAATCTGAAGGAAATGGGGCAATACCTAGAAACATGTCATCTTTGTAGACTCAGCCAGAAAGATTTAGATATTTAGAACATACCTATATCACACACTGAAATAGCATCAATTATACAAAATATCCTAAAAAAGAAAAGTCCAGGACAGATGGCTTCACATCAGAATTCTGCTAAATCTTTAAAGAGGAAGTGGTGCTGCAGTTTTGACACACAGGGTAAGTGGATAGCCACTTCAGCAGTGATTCCAGCGACAAGCACTTCCCTGAGAAAGCTTCTGCTCATCCACAGGCAAGAGGAAGTGAAAGGAAAATTAGGGCAAGGAAACAGATAAAAGAAATCACTCATGAGGAAGAATCAGCAGAAAACTCCAGGCAACATGAAGAATCAGTCCAGCACAACCCCGCCAAGGGACCATGAGGTAGCTACTGCAGAGGATTCCACCTATACAGAAATGTTAGGAATGACAGAAAGGGGAATTTAGAATACACATGTTGAAAACAATGAAAGAAATGATGGAAACAATGAAGGAAACTGCTAATAAAGTGTAAAATAACCAAAAGGAAATCCAAAAACAGAATCAAATCAGAGATGAACGATATGAAGAATATAAAAAGGATATAGCAGAGCTGAAGGAAATGAAACAGTCAATCAGGGAACTTAAAGATGCAATGGAAAGTATCAGCAACAGGTTAGACCATGCAGAAGAAAGAATTTCAGAGGTAGAAGACAAAGTTCTTGAGATAACTCAGATAGTAAAAGAGGCAGAAAAGAAGAGAGAGAAAGCAGAACGTTCACTGTCAGAATTATGGGACTTTATGAAGCGTTCCAACATATGAGTTATAGGAATTCCAGAAGGGGAAGAAGAATGCCCCAGAGGAATGGAAGCCATACTAGAGAATATTATAAAAGAAAATTTCCCAAATATCACCAAAGATTCTGACACACTGCTTTCAGAGGGCTATCGGACCCCAGGTAGCCTCAACTCTAACCGAGCTTCTCCAAGACACATTGTGATGAACCTGTCCAAAGTCAAGACAAAAGAAAAGATTCTGCAAGCTGCCAGGAGTAAGCTCCAGTTGACCTACAGGGGCAAATCCATCAGAGTGACTGCAGACTTCTCTAATGAAACTTTCCAAGCAAGAAGACAATGGTCATCTACCTTTAATCTACTTAAACAGAACAATTTTCAGCCCAGAATTCTGTACCTTGCTAAGCTAAGCTTCAAAATTGACGGAGAAATCAAATCATTTACGGATATACAAACATTGAGGAAATTTGCCACAACAAGACCAGCTCTACAGGAAATACTTCAACCTGTTCTGCAAACTGACCACCACAATGGATCAGCAGCAAAGTAAGAACTCAGAAATTAAAGGACAGAACCAAACCTCCACACTGATGCAAAAGATAAAACTAAGCAATGGACTCTCACAAAATAAGACGAATAGAATACTACCAGACTTATCAATTATCTCAATAAATGTTAATAGCTTGAATTCCCCACTGAAGAGACATAGATTGGTTGACTGGATTAAAAAACACAAGCCATCCATTTGCTGTCTGCAAGAAACACACCTGGCTTCAAAAGACAAATTAAAGCTCCGGGTCAAGGGTTGGAAGACAATTTTTCAGGCAAATGGAATTCAGAAGAAAAGAGGAGCCGCAATCTTATTTTCAAATACATGTGGATTTAAAGCAACTAAAGTCAAAAAAGACAAAGATGGTCACTTTATATTGGTCAAGGGAAAAATACAACAAGAAGACATTTCAATTCTAAATATTTATGCACCCAATTTAAATGCTCCCAGATTCTTGAAACAGACCTTACTCAGTCTGAGCAATATGATATCTGATAATACCATAATAACAGGGGACCTTAACACTCCTCTTACAGAGCTGGACAGATCCTCTAAACAGAAATTAAACAAGGATATAAGAGACTTAAATGAGACCCTAGAACAACTGTGCTTGATAGACGCATATAGAACACTCCATCCCAAAGATAAAGAATATACATTCTTCTCATCACCCCATGGAACATTCTCCAAAATTGATCATATCTGGGACACAAAACAAATATCAACAGAATCAAAAGAATTGAAATTTTACCTTGTATCTTCCCAGACCATAAGGCACTAAAGGTGGAACTCAACTCTAACAAAAATGCTCGACCCCACCCAAAGGCATGGAAATTAAACAATCTTCTGTTGAATAACAGATGGGTACAGGAAGAAATAAATCAGGAAATCATTAACTTCCTTGAGCATAACAACAATGAAGACACAAGCTACCAAAACCTGTGGGATACTGCAAAAGCAGTTTTGAGAGGAAAATTCATCACTTTAGATGCCTACATTCAAAAAACAGAAAGAGAACACATCAACAATCTCACAAGAGATCTTATGGAATTGGAACAAGAAGAACAATCTAAGCCTAAACTCAGTAGAAGAAAAGGAATCTCCAAAATCAAATCAGAGATCAATGAAATTGAAAACAAAAGAATCATTCAGAAAATTAATGAAACAAGGAGTTGGTTTTTTGAAAAAATCAATAAAATAGATAAACCATTGGCTGGACTAACGAGGAATAGAAAAGTAAAATCTCTAGTAACCTCAATCAGAAATGATAAAGGGGAAATAACAACTGATCCCACAGAGATTCAAGAGATCATCTCTGAATACTACCAGAAACTCTATGCCCAGAAATTTGACAATGTGAAAGAAATGGATCAATATTTGGAATCACACCCTCTCCCTAGACTCAGCCAGGAAGAAATAGAACTCCTGAACAGACCAATTTCAAGCACTGAGATCAAGAAACAATAAAAAAATCTTCCAACCAAAAAATGCCCTGGTCCAGATGGCTTCACTCCAGAATTCTATCAAACCTTCAAGGAAAAGCTTATTCCTGTACTGCAGAAATTATTCCAAAAAATTGAGGAGGAAGGAATCTTCCCCAACACATTCTATGAAGCAAACATCACCCTGATACCAAAACCAGGAAAAGACCCAAACAAAAAGGAGAATTTCAGACCAATCTCACTCATGAACATAGGCGCAAAAATTGTCAACAAAATCCTAGCCAACAGATTACAGCTTATCATCAAAAAAGTCATTCATCTTGATCAAGTAGGCTTCATCCAAGGGATGCAAGGCTGGTTTAACATATGCAAGTCCATAAACATTATCCACCATATTAACAGAGGCAAAAATAAAGATCACATGATCCTCTCAATAGATGCAGAAAAAGCATTTGATAAAATCCAGCATCCTTTTCTAATTAGAACACTGAAGAGTATAGGCATAGGTGGCACATTTCTAAAACTGATTGAAGCTATCTATGACAAACCCACAGCCAATATTTTACTGAATGGAGTAAAACTGAAAGCTTTTCCTCTTAGAACTGGAACCAGACAAGGTTGTCCTCTGTCACCTTTACTGTTCAACATAGTGCTGGAAGTTCTAGCCAATACAATTAGGCAAGACAAGGAAATAAAGGGAATCCAAATGGGAGCAGAGGAGGTCAAACTCTCCCTCTTTGCTGACGACATGATCTTATACTTAGAGAACCCCAAAGACTCAACCACAAGACTCTAGAAGTCAACAAAAAATACAGTAATGTTTCAGGATATAAAATCAATGTCCACAAGTCAGTAGCCTTTGTGTACACCAATAACAGTCAAGATGAGAAGCTAATTAAGGGACACAACTCCCTTCATCATAGTCTCAAAGAAAATGAAATACCTAGGCATATACCTAACGAAGTTTTCTATAAAGAAAACTATGAAATCCTCAGAAAGGAAATAGCAGAGGATATTAACAAATGTAAGAACATACCATGCTCATGGATGGGAAGAATCAACATTGTTAAAATGTCTATACTTCCCAAAGCAATCTACCTATTCAATGTCATTCCTATCAAAATACCAACATCATACTTTCAAGATTTGGAAAAAATGATTCTGCGTTTTGTATGGAACCGGAAAAAACCCCGTATAGCTAAGGCAGTTCTCTGTAACAAAAATAAAGCTGGGGGCATCAGCATACCAGATTTTAGTCTGTACTACAAAGCCATAGTGCTCAAGACAGCATGGTACTGGCACAAAAACAGAGACATAGACACTTGGAATCGAATTGAAAACCAAGAAATGAAACTAACATTTTACAACCACCTAATCTTTGATAAACCAAACAAGAACATACCTTGGGGGAAAGACTCCCTATTCAATAAATGGTGTTGGGAGAACTGGATGTCTACATGTAAAAGACTGAAACTGGACCCACACCTTTCCCCACTCACAAAAATTGATTCAAGATGGATAAAGGACTTAAACTTAAGGCATGAAATAATAAAAATCCTCCAAGAAAGCATAGGAAAAACACTGGAAGATATTGGCCTGGGGAAAGACTTCATGAAGAAGACTGCCATGGCAATTGCAACAACAACAAAAATAAACCAATGGGACTTCATTAAACTGAAAAGCTTCTGTACAGCTAAGGAGACAATAACCAAAGCAAAGAGACAACCTACACAATGGGAAAGGATATTTGCATATTTTCAATCAGACAAAAGCTTGATAACTAGGATCTATAGAGAACTCAAATTAATCCACATGAAAAAAGCCAACAATCCCTTATATCAATGGGCAAGAGACATGAATAGAACTTTCTCTAAAGATGACAGACGAATGGCTAACAAACACATGAAAAAATGTTCATCATCTCTATATATTAGAGAAATGCAAATCAAAACAACCCTGAGATATCATCTAACCCCAGTGAGAATGTCCCACGTCACAAAATCTCAAAACTGCAGATGCTGGCGTGGATGTGGAGAGAAGGGAACACTTTTACACTGCTGGTGAGACTGCAAACTAGTACAACCTTTCTGGACGGAAGTATGGAGAAACCTCAAAGCACTCAAGCTAGACCTCCCATTTGATCCTGCAATCCCATTACTGGGCATCTACCCAGAAGGAAAAAAATCCTTTTATCATAAGGACACTTGTACTAGACTGTTGATTGCAGCTCAATTTACAATCGCCAAAATGTGGAAACAGCCTAAATGCCCACCAACCCAGGAATGGATTAACAAGCTGTGGTATATGTATACCATGGAATACTATTCAGCCATAAAAAAAAATGGAGACTTTACATGCTTCGTATTAACCTGGATGGACGTGGAAGACATTATTCTTAGTAAAGCATCATAAGAATGGAGTAGCATGAATCCTATGTACTCAATTTTGATATGAGGACAATTAATGACAATTATGGTTATGGGGGGGGAAACAGAAAGAGGGAAGGAGGGGGGTGGGTGGGGCCTTGGTGTGTGTCACACTTTATGGGGGCAAGACATGATTGCAAGAGGGACTTTACCTAACAATTGCAATCAGTGTAACCTGGCTTATTGTACCCTCAGTGAATCCCCAACAATAAAAAAAAAAAAAAAGTCTAAAAAAACAAAAAAAGAGGATGTGGTACTATATTACATAACCTTTTCCAAGACATACAAAAAGAAGGAATACTCTCCAACATATTCTGTGAAGAAAGTATCACCCTTATCCCCAAACCAGGAAAGGACCTAAAAAAGAAAGGAAATTATAGCCCAATATCATTAATGAATATTGATTCAAAAATACTCAATAAGATTCTAGCAAACAGAACTCAACAACACATAAAATAAATTACACACCATGATCAAGTTGGTTTTATCCCAGGGTTACAAGGTTGGTTCAATATACATAAATCTATAACTAGAATACATCAAATAAATAAAATAAAACACAAAGACCATATGATTCTCTCAATTTGTGTAGGAAAAGATTTTGATAATATCCAGCATCCTTTCATGGTCAGAACACTTAAGAAGATAGGCTTAGACAGGATATTTCTACAACCAATAGAAATTAGCCATCTAAAGCAAACTCACAGCCAATTGAATGGAGTAAAATTGAAAACATTTCCACTCAGATCTGGAACTAGGGGCAGCCCCTGTGGCTCAAGGAGTAGGGTGCTGGTCCCATATGCTGAAGGTGGTGGGTTCAAACCCAGCCCTGGCCAAAAACCACAAAAAAAAAAAAAAAAAAATCACCAGATCTGGAACTAGACAAGAATGCCCTTTTTCTCCACTGATATTCAATGTACTAATGGAAGTCTTTGCCATTGCAATCAGGCAAGAGAAGGTGACCCAGGGTATCCAATTAGGGTCGGAGAATATCAAGCTGTCACTCTTTGCAGATGACATGATCTTATACATGGAAAACACAAGGGACTCAACTACTAAACTCTTAGAAGCAATCAAGAAATACAGCAGAGTCTCAGAATACAAAGTCAATACAAATCAGTAGCTTTTATATACACCAAAAATAGTCAAGCTGAAAAAATAGTCAAGGACCCTATTGCTTTTACAGTAGTGTCAAAGAAGATGAAATATTTGGGAATTTACCTAACAAAGGACATGAAAGAGCTCTATAAAGAGAACTACGAAACTCTAAGAAAAGAAGTAGCTGAAGATGTTAACCATAGCTGAAGATGTTACCATGCTTGTGGCTGGGAACGATCAACATCATTAAAATGTCTGTACTACCCAAAGCGATCTACAGATTTAATGCAATCCCTATTAAAACACATTGTCATACTTTAAAGAGCTTGAAAAAAAATGGTACTTCATTTTATATGGAATCAGAAAAAAAAAAAAAAAACAACTTGAACAGCCAAGACATTACTCAGAAAAAAAAAAAAAAAAAAAAATCAGGAGGCATCACATTACCAGAATTCAGGCTATACTATAAGTCTATAGTGATCAAAACAGCATGGTACTGGCACAAAAATAGAGAGGTAGATACATGGAGCAGAATAGAGAACCAAGAGATGAACTCAGCCACTTATCATCATTTGATCTTTGATAAGCCTATCTAAAGACTTAAGATTCCCTATTTTACAAATGGTGCTGGGTGAACTGGCCAGCACCCTGTAGAAGACTGAAACTGGACCTCCACCTTTCACCATTAACAAAAATCTATTTTCACTGGATAAAAGATTTAAACTTAAGGCATGAAACTATAAAAATAGTTTCATGGAAACTAATAGGAAAAGAGTGTAGGGAAAACAATTGAAGAAATTGGCCTGTGAGAATTTTTTATGAGGAGGATCCCCCCTCCCACCAGCAGTAATATATACTAAAAATATATTACTGAAATCGGATCAAACTAAAAAAACTTCTGCATGGTCAAGTGCCCAGTAAGTAAAGTAAGCAGACAGCATTCAGAATGGGAGAAGATATTTGCAGGTTATATTTCCAACAAGGGTCTGATAACTAGAATCCACAGATAACTCAAACTAATCAATAACAAAAGAACAAATAACTCCATTTCCTTGTGGGCAAGAGACTTGAATGGCAGCTTCTCTGAAGAACACAGGCACATGGTCTATAAACACATGAAGACATGCCCCTTGGCGTGGAAGTGGACACTTCTACACTGCTGGGGGAATACAAGCCAATACATCCTTTTTGGAAAGAGGTTTGGAGAGTACTCAAAGAACTAAAAGTAAACCTGCCATTTGATCCTGCAAATCCTCTGCTAGGTATATACCCAGATGACCAAAAACCATTTTATAACCCAGACATTTGTACCAGAATGTTCATTGCAGCCCAATTCATAATGGCCAAATCATGGAAGCAGCCCAAGTACCCATCGACCCATGAATGGATTAACAAACTGTGGTATATGTACACCATGGAATACTATGCAGCCATAAAAAATGAAAACTGCACATCTTTTATGTTTACTTGGATGGAGCTGGAACATATTCTTGTTAGTAAGGTATTTCAAGAATGGAGGAAAGAGTATCCAATGTACTCTAGCTATTATGAAACCAATATATACTCACATATACATTCATATGAATGATAAAACAAAACTATAGTCCAGAAAGAAAGAGGGAAGACGAGGGAGAGGGGAGGGGAGGAAGGAAGCCAGTAGGAGGGAGGGCATTTGGTGTGACCTCATCTATTGTGCATAATGCAATGGTACATCTTAAAAGTATTCAGAGTTGAGTATAAATTTCTTACCATGACAAATCAGTAAGTGAGGTGATGGTTATGTTAACAAGTTTAATGTAAGTTTTCCACATTGTATATCAAATTAGTACATTGTATCCCATAAATGCATTAATGTACACAGTTATTATTTTATAAAAAAATGTTAAAAAAGATAGAGACTTTACATTTTTTATGTTTACCTGGATGGAGCTAGAACCCTTCTTCTTAGTAAAGTATCTCAAGAATGGAAGAAAAAGTACCCAAACTACTCAATACTATTATAAAACCAATATAGTCATCTACACTTTCATACAAGTGATAAAACAGAACTATAGTCCAGGAAGAAGGAGGGAAGAGAAAGGGAGGGGAAAAGGGAGGCCAGGAGGAGGAAAGGTATTTGGCGGGACCTCACCTAATGTGCACAATGCAAGGGTGTATTTCAAAACTATTAAGAATAGAGTATAAATTTCTTGCCATAACAACTAAGTAAGTGAGGTGAAGGTTATTTTAACTAGTTTTAGGTAAGCATTCCAAATTGTACATAAAATCAGTACTTTGTACCTCATAAAGGCATTAATGTACACAGTTAAGATTTAACAAAAAATAATGAATTTTACATGAGATATAACAATTTAAATGAGTGGGAGTAAAATGTGTTTATTGCAGTTTAACTGTACATAATTGAAAATTATGCTTTAAAATATGTAACAAGCCAACAGATTAATTTTTATATATTAAAGTTTATTTTTTATTTATTTTTTATTGTTTGGGATTCATTGAGGGTACAAAGAATTAGTTTACATGAATTGCAATGGTTAGGTAAAGTCCTTCTTGTAATTGTGTCCCATCCCAAGAGGTGTGCCATGCACCATGACCCTCCATCCTCCAATCAGGCTTTTCCCTTCCCCACCCCTTGTATTAGATCACCTACTGCCTTTATATTAGAATTGAGTACATTGGATTCTTGCTTCTCTATTCTTGTAATGCTTTACTAAGAATGTGTTCTACCTCCATTACGGTTAATACAAAAGATGGAAAGTTTCCATCTTTTCTAATGGTTGAATAGTAGTCTCTGGTATACATATACCACAGCTTGTTAATCCATTCCTAGGTTGGTGGGCATTTAGGTTGTTTCCATATTTGGGGGATTGTAAATTGAGCTTTGCTAAACAGTCTAGTGCGTATGTCCTTATGATAAAAGGATTTTTTTTCCTTTCTGAGTAGATGCCTAGTAATGAGACTGCAGGATCATATAGGATGTATAATTTGGTATAATTTGAGATTTTTGAGGATTCTCCATACTTCCTTCCAAAAAGGTTGTATTAATTTTCAGTCCCATCAGCAATATAAAAGTGTTCTCTTCTCTCCATATCCACACCAGCATCTGCAGCTTTGAGACTTTGTGATGTGGGCCGTTCTCACTGGGGTTAGGTGATATCTCAGGGTGGTTTTGATTTGCATTTCTCTGATAATCAGCGTCAATGAACATTTTTTCAAATGTTTGTTAGCCATTCGTCTGTCTTTGTCGGGGGCAAGTGTCAGCACTCAATCTCCAAAAATGTGAGGATTGTGGTTACTGTAGTGGATATTCTGACTAGTAGACCATGATGATATTTTGGTTTTCCTGGAATCAATGCAGTTCAGAGCCAGTGCAATTCTAGCAGTCCCAGAAAAGGTTGGTTATTTCCTCATAAGAGTTAACTCATCCCAGGATGAGTTATTTCCTCATCCTAAGCGCAGTTATCCTTTTAAGAGGCAGTAGGTTGCTTTGGGGGAAGATTGAGATAAATATTAATGATATAAATTTTTGTTAGTGTGCTGTTAGTGTCCTTCATTCAAGTAATTTTGGGTCTGTGTACTATCTCAAGTGAAGGCTGTACTATTTATATGTTGTTTACTCAACCCAGAACTTTTCTGCGTATACAGATTAATTACGAATTTGTGAAGGTTCCTATCTCATTTCTAGGAACACTGTGATCAACTAGCCCACACCAGTGGGCACTAACCTGACTGTTGCTTTGGTTCTGTTGTCCATGTGGTAACCACAATCCTCATACTTTTGAAGATCGAGGGCTGACACTTGCCTTTGGCCACCCTGGGATATAAATTGGGTTTCCCAATTTAGTGACCACAGTCCCACTGTAAAGTTTGGTCTACTACATCTTTTTCTTATTCTTGATTTCAGTATAATAATAATAATTTTGAAAATCACTAATTTTGAAACTGAAAAAGAAAACAAACTATTTTTCTTACTCTTAAGCTAAATCATTGGTTATAAACTCCCAGTGAAAATCTCTTCTGTGACCCACTCTAACTTCTGTGGAAAATGTGTGAACTCAGTCAATATAAGCTTAGGTAAAAGCGTCAATGCTCCATATCATTTTCTTCAGACAGTGAGACTAGACTTCCAAGATAGAAAGAAAAGAAATATGTATTGGTCCCCCCTTTTACTTAATGACAGTGACGTGTCTCAATTCCTTCTCTCCGTCTGACTTCCCTTGCCATTCTTTTTCCTCTTTGGATGAGAGGAAGTAAGTTGGAGTAATTAGACACCACTTGCTGTAAGCGATCCTTCTACAACTTATTCTCTGTAATCATTTCACTAAGAAACTCATACAATTAAGCACAGTACTAGCTTTTTCTTAGACCATTTCATTTTACACAATATGTGCGTCTATTAGTACTACACAAGTAAGAGTTACAGTTCAAATTATTCTACCTACCCAACCCTAACCACCTTAAGAAGTAGAGAGACAAAGATGGAACAGAAAAGGGCTAGGAAAGAGAATAAAATCTTACTTAGTCGTGGAGACATGGTAAATGAGACAAGTAAAACACAGGTGAGATTGTGGCAAGAAAATTAAGTGGGAAGATGTATTTCTGACTGATTAGAAATCAATTGTATTCTCCCCAGACAAGGAAAAACTCATATATGAGAAAAGTTTGTGTAGTTGCCTTTTAAAGCCCTCAGAATATTTAGGTACAAATACCTTTTAAGCTCAGTGTTGATTGGTAGCTATATGCTTATTTGAAATAAAAAATTTTAATGTAATGTTTTTAATGAGAATAACAGAAAAAAAGAAACTCATGCAAATATAATGATCACCCATATTATTTCTATTAAACATTTTCCATTTAAAATACTCATAATTAATATAATAAGAAATTAGTTTAATATAAGCTTAAGTATCTCTAAGTTTTATATAATTTTTAAAATATACTTTTTGTGCTATGTTAAAAAAAGGAATGGAGTAAAAAGAAAACTAAAACAGAAATGGAGTAAAAAGAGGACTAAAAAATGAAATAAAATCTCTCTGGTATTTTGTCAGCTCGGCATCTAGTAATCCCTAAGGGAAACTTGACTTCTGAATTCAACTTAATAGAAAAGCCCCTATGAACCCTGTCATAGGAATAACTATTACAGAATTTGACACAAGGGAAGACAAGTGGGATCATTGCAGCAGAAATTTCTATAGCAATAAAATAAAATTTTTCTTGACATAAGAAATCTAAGTTTGGTGATTATCAATTAGGCAGCTAGAAAAAGCTGACTGGATAGTAAACTTGGAGCATGATTCCCCCTATTTTGGAGAGGATAGAAAACAGTCTTCATTCATGGTGAACAATTTGAAACATACATAACAGCAATTATTTTTAGACTGTGCAAATCCTTTTTTGGTGATAAAATAGATATTAAACATTTAAAAGTCAGGAAATTAAATCTGAATAATGTACTACAAAACAATAAACAATGAAATGAAGGATTACAATAGTTTTTAGTAAAAGTTAAATGTACAAATAACTATTATAGTTATCGATGGATTGCTATAAATATTCTTTTGTTCATGTAAGAAAAAATCAAATATTGAAAAATTGGCCTGTGATGCTGTCACCAAAATTATTCCTCTATTACTATAGGCAATTAGAAAGGACATTTCTTGCATTAAATCCTATTCTTAAAGTTAAAAATGACAAAGTCCAAGAATTTACCTTACCTTCAAGCTAAGAAGTTAGTCTGTCCCTGATAGATGAATGCTATCAGAAGACATGAGATTCTTGGGTCAGAGGAAAAAGGACTTTATTACTCACAGCAATAGCATAAGCTAAAGTGTCGGCAATTTCTTAAATGTCACCAATTTCCTCAGCCCCAACATCCACAGAATAAAACTAAAATTGCCAGGTGACAATTGCCCAGACAATAGGCTGCAATACAGAAGGAGGACTCTCGGGGGAGAGAACCTGAAAATTCTACTAAGAACAGCAAATATTTTAACACATTGCTTCAAAGGAAACACTCTTCCCTTATTTTAAGGCTATTCACTATATATATAGCCTTGATACTACACCACAGAAAAATATGTTGGCCTGGTCACAAAATGTGCACAAACGGGAGAGACTTAGAGAGAACTGTTTACCAACAGCACTTGCCTGTCAATTAGTGTACTTCTTGTGATAAATAAATATTAAAAATAACTTTATCTTATATAAGTACCTTAAAAAATTATTATTTCTTTACCTTTTTTTTTTTTTTGGAGACAGAGTTATTCTGGGTAGAGTGCCGTGGTGTCACAGCTCACAGCAACCTCAAACTTAAGTGATCCTCCTCTCTCAGCCTCTGGCTAGCTGGGAGTATAGGTGCCCACCACAATGCCTGCCTAGTTTTTCTATTTATATTAGAGACAGCGTCTCACTCTTGGTCAGGCTGGTCTTGAACTCCTGAGCTCAGACAATCAACCCACCCCCGCCCCCCAGAGCACTAGAATTACAGGCATGAGACACTGAACCAAACCTATTCCTTTATTTTACACTGTGTTACAATAGAGGCCTAACTTGTTTTCATTATTATCCTCCTGCCAAGCCACATATTAAGGAAGAGTTGTTTTTTTCTTATGCTAGCCTCGTGAAATTTTAATACCTCAGATATACTTATATCTATATATGTCTGTATCTATACCTGCACTTTATACATAGAGTGATGCATTTTTATATTTTAAAAATTGTTTTTGTCACTGTAGATAATGTCACTGCTGTTGACAATGAATGTGTTGCACTAATAAAAACTACTGATTATATTGTGCTGAAGTAATGAAAATTTTGATGACATTTTAATGAATTTCTATTCAATTCTGTGTAAATTATAATCTTTGGCCAGTAAATGTGTAATGTTTTCCTGAGTAACGTCTATGAGATAATAAACATATATTTTACTGATTTTTGACAGCTGTTCAGTTATGGAGGTACTGGCAATTTCCATATTTTTCAATTAGGTACCTGTGGTAGGTAGGAGGTAAGAGCTAGGTTCTAACTCAGGAAGGTGGACTCAGATGCCTAAGTTATGTAATCGATCTACCAAACATAATCTTATAAAGACATTTTTTCTTATACACTCTAAATCTCAATCTGATAAAGCTGCTGAGAAACATAAAATTCACTTTGTTCAATGACAGTAATTATTTTACAGTATCTAAAAGGTAAATACAAATCTAGAAAAGTAAAAGTGGAAGATACAGCAAATAGCCAATAGAAAAGCAAGATTTATTTAATATCAAATTACTTTTGAAATTATTTCACATGTTATGTTTTACTGGTGCTCTTCCTCTCCCTTACAAGGAAAACTTTTTCATACAATTTTCTTTCATTCTCTTTCTGCCTTTAATACATCCTTCTAAAAGGAGCTCATTTCTCTTTACAAATTGTGGCATTATTTCTTGACCAGTGTTCACTGAGTGTGTTTTAACCTCAAAAGGTTATTAAGATTAGTCTGAATGAATGGGGCTGTATTTCCTCTTCGAGATTTTCTTAATTTTTCATAGCTTTTAATCTAAATTCAATGTTTTGTAGTTTATGGGCATGTTCAATATTCTCTTATTTAGAAAGATTAGCGCATTAGAACAGCGAACACAGCCAATGTGAACAGTTAGAACTTAACCGTCATTTTCTATCTATACTCATCCTAACACTAAAATAATAGAAACCTATATTACTGAGACATTTTAATGTGGGGGAAAAGACGATGGACGTTTTCCTCCCCCACTTCAGGTGTACATAGGAGTTTCTCACACATCTCTAAGAATGAATGATTACCCTTTTCCCTAGATTGATTATGGTATATGTTATTTCTTTTCTTTTAAGAAATGAGAGAAGAGGCATAAAAGAAAACAGTACAAACAAAGAATCAGCATAGGCAATGATGAAAAGGCCACGGAGAAAAATCTGACAGGAACTACTGTTAAAAAGTGTCTGAGCTGTCAGGGCTGACAGCGCTGAGAATCCCCACAGAGCACTGTATCCTCAGGAATGTCTAATAAAGGTGATGGGGTTGGGTGTGTGAAGATTGCTGGGCTTTTCCCTCATGGCAGTAAGTCTTGTTGATACACCTTTTGAAAAATGTACATTAATTTTTACTTTACTTAAGTTGAAAAAGATGTCATACATATAAAATAAAGTATACAAAGCCTACGTACAGGGAAGTATACAAATAAAATAAATGCTAATAGACTCAGCACCTATCTAGAAGTAGAATGCTATCAATATTTTTGAAGTCCTTATGTTTGTCAGACCCTTGTCCAGCAATACATGAGAAAGAATGCTCTAGAAAAAGAGTCAGAGCATTTGCCAATCTAATTCCATTAATTGTTTAAACTCTAATGTCATAGGTTAAGAAATAAACTAATGTAAAGAAAAGTTTGAAATGTATATCAAATCCTTTGATGAATGGAAAGTAATAATTCTAGAAACCACGAGAGGAGGCTATAAGACAACACAATGTTACTATGTTATTAGAATATAAATATAAATATATATATATGTATATATATATATATATTTTTTTTTAATAAGAGGAAGGGCTTTATTCACCAGCCAGGAGCTTACGGCATAGAATTCCAAATGGCGGTTCTCCCCGACTGCCTTGGTCTTTCCCTTTTATTGACAGTCAAAAAGTTCCACCCCACAGGTGCCCTTCTCATTGGACAGTTTGAATCAAGTGGGAGATGCTATTCCCGCCCCTACAGAACTACAGGATTTCACAGAACTTGGAAATTTTACCAATTCCCAAGAGCCGAGTCACCATGGAGAGGACCCTGCAGGCGTATCCTTGTGGTCTCCTTGAGAAGACCTGTTCTTCTAGACCTCACCCTTCTCGGGTACCCTCTCTATTAGACTATATTTTGTATACAAAATATACAAAAGCAACACAAATGCTATGAAGCTTTTGCTGTGAAGCAAAAGCAACACCAATGCTATGACCTCCAGACATAGCTCTCATGACACCACTTTTAGTCAGAGAAAGGAAAATACCTGTTGCAGGTAATGGGAAACTGCCTTCAAAACCAAGCACTAACAGTCTGGATATAGTCAAGTTGTTTTGGGTTTCAGAAACTGGCTGCCCAGTAGACAAAACCAAGAGCCCAACTCCAGAGTTTGTTCTGGAGATATTGATAGAAGAAGGAACTGCATGAAAACAAGTCTTTCCAGTGTACTCTGTGAGCAGAGAAAATGCTACTCTCTACAAAGAAGATACCCTATCTAATCCATTAAATGTAAGCTAGAAAAGCATAATGTTCTGGACTGTTGTTATAGACATAGACACCAAGAAAACAGGAGATAGGTAATGTGAAGATGAAGGCAAAGCTTGGAGTGATGCAGCCACAGGCCAAGGAATGCCAAAAGGAATTTAAAAAGGAAAGGACAGATTCTCTCCTGAAGGCTCCAGACGGTGTGTGACCCTGCCAATACCTTAATTTCAGCCCACTGATGCTGATTTTAGTCTCTTGCTTCCAGAATCACGAGAGAATATGTTTCTGTTGTTTTATGCCACTGAGTTTGTGGTAATTTATCATAACAACCGCAGGAAACAAATGCAGGTTTTGGCAGATAAGTACAGAAGAATATCAATGATACTTCAACCTGATGTATTCAGGAAACAGAACACTACCTCATGGAGAGAGCTGGTTAGAGACAACTTCTTTCCTAATAATGTATGACTTTATTCTATAGAAACCAGGAGTTGAAATGTAGCTAACACATTTAATGGTACCTGAGCATCTAACTCATTATAATAGGCATACCCTCACACATGTCAGAAAGATCCCACAGAAGGCAGTGAATTTGTGGGTAAAAATTCAGAGTTTGAAACCCAATTTTCAAGTCCATTTTGACAAGGGAGAAATTATGAGGCTTGGTTGCTATGGGAAGTGTTTCATGGGAAGGTATCAAAAAATCAAGTGTTCGTATTATTGTCAATGATACTTCAAATGGGTAAAAGTTTTTTGAAAAAAAAAATCTAGTTAAAAATGATGGCAGAAGAGGAATATTTTAGCTGGAAAGCAATTACGATTATCAAGTGAGTAGATTGCTTGTCTTGCGATCTGCCCAGATTGAATTCGAAACAGAGTGCTATCCATGAACTCTAGAGGTGAAGCATGGAAACAATGTATACCGGAAAACAGGCAGCTTTAGAGGAATTAAACGGTAACACTGTACAAGAGGGATTGGAAAGAGTAAATGGCAGAAAGACTTAGGGAAGGAGAGTTTGGGAATGACTGTATGAGACACACTGCACCAATTGAAAAGCCCCCTACCAAGATCTATAAATTACTGCCTATCACCTTCTTCACATCTGACCTACATTCTCGTCCAGCTGTGAGTCAGAATGTTATATGAGTCAGTTCAGGCTGTTATAACAAAAATATTGTAGACAAAAGAAATTTATTTCTCACAGTTCTGGAGACAAGGAAGCCCGAGATCAAGGTGCTGGACAATTCAGTTCTCAGAGAGGACCCTCCCCCTGATTCCTCTTCTTAGCGTATCCAGCAGGGCAGTGAAGAAGCTAGCCCTCCCCCGCGCCTTCTAGGAAGGGCACTGATCCCACTCCACCCTGGTGACATAATTACCTCCCCTGGGTCCTATCTCCAAATAGCTGATTAGTGTGGTGACTAGTCATTCAACACATGAATTTTGAGGAGACACAAATGTTCAGCCCATAACAAATGTGTTTTTACATTTGATATAAGAAGGTTTCCATGTCTGAGTTTAACACATCCTAGTACAGAGTTTGATTTACAACCTTAATTTTCAATACCATCATGTTACTTCTTGCTCTAAATTTCTGTGTTGAGTAGAAAAATAGTTATACTTTTTGAAGTGGCAAGCGTTGCATAAACAGTGATGTACATGAATACATTTAATTAGTAACCAACTATTGGATGGAGAACTTGTCTTCAATAAGCATTTCTGAAGCTGATATTCTCCAATGTCTTTGAGAAACAGATAAAAAATACAAAATAATTTATATGTATAAATATGTCAGATGTATGTGAATGTTATAGAGAAAAAGAAAGGAGGCATAAAAAGAATAGTGAATTCCGGAGTTTGAAGGGGGTAGTAGCAGGCAGGGTTGCTCTTAGAATATTTCAGATTGTATATGAAACCACATTGTACCCCTTGATTGGACTAATGTACACAGCTATGATTTAACAAGAAAGAAGGAGAGAAAGAAAGAAAGAAAGAGAGAGAGAGAGAGAGAAAAGAAAGAAAGAAAGGGGGCAAAGGAAATATCCTTCAGGAAGTGATACTTAAGCCCATCCCTGAAAGAAATGACTTAATCATCCATGTAGCTTTCTGGAGGGGAGAGTTTCAGCCAGGAGAGGATAGTTCAAAGGACCTTTTATGAGAAGTTGCTGCTCTGGAGAGACGCAGGGAGGCCAGGATGCCTTGAGAGAGCTATTAGGAGAGGAAACAGTTTAGCTCAGAGATGCAGGAAAAGACAGAACTTGAAAACTTATAAATATTATAGGGCACAGGCCTTTACTGTGAATGAGATTTATCACTGGACTATTTGAGCAAAGAATGACCTGATTTAACCAGAATGGTAAAATTGTTCAGATCAAATGAACAAGAAAACATAAAATACGCTATTTACATCACCCCCTTGTTCACTCTGGAAAATATTTCTTTCAAAGAACCATTTTTGCTTTTCTCTCTCTCATTGTTTTTCTCTGTTGTTAAACCTGCTTATTTTTTACTTTATGTAATAGTTTGTCTGCATTGCACAACTTGATGCTTCTTGTCACTTGAACATAATACAGTGGATGTATATTTTGGTCCTAACATTTCAACATACAAATAGTGAGCATTTTATACCTTTTTACAAAATATTTACCTCTATACCTAAGTTGAAACTTTATTAATGTTTGCCATTAGATAATACCTAAACATTAAACATATTTAAAATTTCCTTGATTCTGTAAAACAATCAAAAATTTGTTCTTTAAAAACTTAAAACATGCATAACAAAATAATAAAAAAGGGAAAGAGAATAGTTCCTTATCAAAAATGCACATGGGACCCAAATATTTTTGCTGTCTTGGCACAGAACCACGGGGTGATATACAATAAGTGCTAACGGAAGAATTAGGCACAGTGAAGTCTTCATCTAATTTGCTTGATTGGTAATCATATCTTAGTTCAAAAAGAGCCATGATAAATAACAATGAGGCTGTTGGTACATTTTGCATTGAAATTAACCTCGTTTGAAGTTCGGTTTCATTTTCATAGTTTATAAGATTTATTTGGAGCAAATAAAGTTTTCTATCAAAACAAATCCCCAGGCCAAAATAAAGCACAGTGTTCACTTGTCAGGAAGACATCCATTCCTATGAGAAAAACTGCTGAATTTTCAATGTGGTTGATTGTACTATTTTCAGATCACACGTTGACAAGCGTTTTGCCCTGAAGATGGTATGGTCAAGCCTGTTTAAAATTCATAGATATTTTTCTCCTCAAAAAGATGAAGAGCTCAGCACTGAACAATTTATGTAAGTTAAACCACTCCCTCTCCAAAACTTTAAATGTTCCTGGCACCTTCTTAACATGCAATCTGAACAACGTTGACACCTATTTTTCTACTTACCAGAATCTCATTACCACCAACCATGGTATACCATTTAATTTAAGGTTTACAAACACTGTCGTTTTCTTGTGCATGAACTTTCACTTTCCTTGTAAACTTGTGGGGTAGGACACATTGATTTGAAGTTTACCTTTTGTACTTTCCTGTAAATATATACAGCATTATAAAATATCAATCTATAATATTGATCTTTAAATATGCAAATTGAATTGTTATGAGTTTAAGTCTTTCATCCAATAGGTAATGCTGTCTTCCAAACTTCTTAGTGTGAACTCTCATTATTAAAACTTAATATTGAAAATGCTATGTAAAAGTATTGTTTAGCTAGCATTGCAGATCCTAAACAAAAAGAGACTTCATATATATATAAAATGAAAAAAAGAAGTAGTGCAAATAATTTATTTCTTCATCTATTAAAAAAAAAAAGGTGAGAATCCCTGGATAGTATGTTTGAAAGCAGGGATCAAAATTCAAATATTTATTAGAGAAAGTGACCAACATCAAATGGTTGTGATTATATTTTATTAAAAGTGGGTAGTGTAACACCATATGGAAAAAAAAGTCCAAAAATTTAAAACATTTTTTAAATCTTCAAGTATCTCCTATTTTAAAATTAAATAAAATTATTGTATTAATTTTCTACTGTTAACAAATTACTATGAAATTTAGTCACTTACCTGTTTCTTAGCTTATAGTTCCTTAGGTCAAAAGCAAGTTGGTTCATCAAAGTACTAAAATTAAGTTATTACAAGGCTGAAATGAAGGTGCTGATAAGACTGGACTAATCTAGAGGTTCTGAGGAAGAATCAACTCCACAGCACATTTAAGTTGTTGACAGAGTTCATTTCCTTGTACTGGAGACCCTGTTTCCTTGCTGGCTGTCAACTGGGGATTGCACTTAGCTGTTGGGATTACACCTGCGTCCTCCATCACACAGCCCCCTTTCCCCATAAACGGGCAACAGCAAAACAAATCTCTCATATTTGGAATCCTTTCCACTTCTTCTTTTGTTACCAGCCAGAGAAAGCCAGAAAGTTTAATCTGGCATTCTTTTAAAAGGGTTCCTACGATTAGAGTCCCCTGCCAGATAATCATCCTCTTAATCTGGGGAATTAGACAAAACTTGACTGATTAGCAATCTTACTTACATTTAAAAAATTCCTCCCATAAAATAATTTTGTCTGTCATTTAAGATAACACAATCGCAGTTGTGATATTCATCATATTTCATTCCTAAAATTGGGTGGGCGATCTATTTTGGGGAGAGTGCTATTTTAGAATTCTACCTACCACATTTCCCTTAGACACTTTGTGGGCCAAACAAAGAAAAATGTATAGGATATATAGCTATGATTTAGACCTCTGAGAGCACAATTTTTGCCCTGGACCAGCCTGGACCACAGTCATTCTAGGGATGCCCTCTTTCACATCTAACATCATTCTCTCTTTAGAATGCATGTTCCTTTCTGCTTTAATATTTCATTTCTGAGCAATCTTTAAATCTTCAAATGTTCGATGACCACTTATGTTTCTTAAGTATAGGATTTATTTTTTATCAATTATTACCCAGGAATAGGCTTCCTGGAATTTTGGAAATTCTGGGAATGGATGTGGCCTGATTCTTTGATTTCTTAGTGATCTATCTCAAGAGGCAACAATTATTTTCTTGCGTGCTGTTTTTTTTTCCCCCTGTTGCATCTTTCTTCTTCTGGAGCAACTAGAATGTTTACATTGCATTTATGTTTTGACTTAAAAGGATTATTTTTGATATAAGATTTAAGAGAAAATACATTATTTTCTCTCCCAACTTCCCACAAACTTTACCATCTGTAGTTGTCATTTTCTACTATTTCACAGAAAAAATACAAAAAAATTTTTCCAATAATCCCTAATTAGAAACATCCTTAGGTTTCTATCAACAATTATTTCCCTATCTTTCCCACTTATAAGGAATGTGTGACTGCTTGAGTCCTAGTCCTATATAAAAGTATAGTCAGAACAGTAACCCTCCTCTCGCGGCTACATCAGCATCAGAAGAAAACAGATAATAAATAATAAACTTATAGTGTATGAACACAGACTGAATAAATATATGGGAAAAAGGAAAAAAAAGTAGAAAGCAGAAGAGTAAGTGCAAGAATGATGGGGTAAGGAAGACTGCTCTTCTAAATTTAAGGTTCAAGGAAGTCCTCCCTGAGAGACTGTTCATTGGGAAAAGACACAAAGGAGTTGAGGGAAAGAACATTGAGGATTTGTTGGGAAAAGGCTGCTAGTGGGAGAACAGCACGACTGTGACTCTGAAGACAAAGCATGTCTCAGGTATGTGAGGAAAAGTCTGGAGGTCTCTGTGGTCACAACAGATGCAAAGATGGGAGTCACAGAAGCCTGGACTGTTCAGGGCTGTCACACTAAAGTTTTTAGCTTCTAATTGTAACTGAATTGGGAAATCATTGGTTAAGTTTGGGGAGAGGTGTTATGTTCAGACTTCATTTTTAAAGGATGGCTCTCAGTTTTCTTTTGAAAATACACTGTAAGATGCAAATTGCAGGAGCTGGGTGACCTGTTTGGTGTGCTGGTCAACTCTGCTGTCAGGTTTTTTTATATAAAATCTATGGAAAAATCATTGTAAACTGGGTTTAAACTTTGCACACAACAGAGATAACTAGAGAATGTACACAAACCTTTTATTTTTTATAGTTCAATTAAAATTCCATTTTTCTAGCTTGAATTACAAGAAACGACAGAATGCAAAATTCCCGAGTCCTTTGTTGTACTTAAACAGAAAGGCACATATGAAGTTTATCCTTATTAAAGTGGATTAGCACAATAACAGCTGTTTTGAGGATAAGAATAATCTTTCTATGACTAAGCTTGATTGGACTTTTAACATATCTGTAATCATCCTCTTTTATGAATATGAATGAACGCTATCTACAGACCTAATGCCAGCAACTTAATCAACAAATCTATTGAACATGAATGTAACTGGTTTTCTTGTCATTTATTCATTCTTCAAAATAACAGATAAAATGATTCTTTTAAACCCAAAACTATGACTCTAATTTTAATTTTTTTTTTAATTTTTAACTTTTATGGATGCATAGTAGTTTTACATATTCATGGGGTACATGTGGTATTTTAGTACAAGTGTACAATGTGTCATGATCAAATCTGGTAATTGGAATTCCCATCACCTCAAAAATTAATTCTTTTTATTAGGAACGTTCTTAATCTACTCTCTGAGTTATTTTGAAATATACAATAAATTACTGATAGCTAGAGTTATCCTATCATGCTACTGAGCACTAGATCTTATTTCTTGTTTTTTTTTGTTGTTGTTTTATTTGTTTGTTTTATTTTTTGAGACATAATCTTACTACGTTGCCCCTGGTAGAGTGTAGAGTTCTGTGGTATAACAGCTCACAGCAACCTCTAACTCTTGGTCTTGGCCTTAAGTGATTCTCTCGCCTCAGCCTCCGAAGTAGCTAGGATAACAGCCGCCTGCCACAACACCCAGCTATATTATATATATATATATATATATATATATTTTTTTTTTTTTTAAATTGCAGTTGTCATTGTTTAGCAGGCCCAGGATGGGTTTGAATCCGCCTGCCTTGATGTATGTGGCCGGCACCCTAACCAATGAGCTGCAGGCGCCAAGCGATCTATCCATATTTTTGTACCTACTAGCCAACCTCTCTTTATCTCCCTCTCTTCACTACCCTCCCCAGCCTCTGATATCACTCATTCTGCATACTACTTCCACGAGATCAATAGCTTTAGCTCCACTATTAAAAATGTTTAAAGCCCACTTGTTCCTCTGCATATGAAATATCAATCCCTTAAAATTATAGACATAAGTTTTCATGATAAATCACTTTACTATTTGATGCATAATTCCACAATCTTTATATCTTCCCTTGTAGCACCTATTAAAGTAAATCATTTTATTTAAGTTATTATTTCTGTTGATATATATACGTTCATGACTGAAGCACATTAAGAGTAATGATTTTTCTAGAACAAATTAAAGTATGTATTTATGATTACATATAGATGTACAATATAATTCAGTAGGTATATAATTATTTGTTTACATAAATTATAATTACTTTCATATCTCTATATTTTAAGAGTTATGTTCATATGTTTTAAAACTGAATAGTAAATATGTTAGAGAAAACACTGGATTAAAATCAAGTGCACTTTTAACTATGCTGGATTTAAAAACAAGTAAACCTGGTGCTGAGTCTGATACTGTTCACTATAAAGTAAGATAAAATTGACTTCTTTTAGACCACATTTTGGAGGGTAGGTTACCAAGATAACAAAATATCATCATTATGGGTTGGCTTCATCTACGAAGCAGTTCCGTGCAGCGATTTGGAAGACAGCTTTGAAATCACACTCTGATTTCAAAGGTGTACTTTCCAATGCATTGAAAACCACTGTGGGATTTATTTCTTCAGAGATATTGCTCATGTCTGCACAAGGCAAACACAGCGGAGCTCACAAAGTCTTGAAATAAATCACCATGACCCACATAATTTGCATTCTATTCTCTTTCAGAAATGTATATAATTTTTCACGGGATCTTTTGATATGTTGCAGAGTGCCAACAGTATTACATGTCCAGCGGATAAAGTCTGAAGATTGAAACACACACAAATACAGATACTACAGAAAAGGAAAGTAGGGTGAAGAGAATGCTGACCTGAGAAGCTATGTAGGTCACCTCTAAGGTCATGTCACATGCTTCTTTGTCTCCATCTGAAATGTGATTATCATGGGATTAACAGAACATCACAAAGCTAGAGATCCAGGATTAAAACTTTGAAATCAGTGGTGGCGCCTGTGGCTCAAGGAGTAGGGTGCCGGTCCCATATGCCAGAGGTGGCAAGTTCAAACCTAGCCCCGGCCAAAAAAAAAAAAAAAAAAAAACTTTGAAATCAGAAGCATATTCATTCATGTACTATTTTATTTTATACCTGTTGTAAGAAAAATATTTTTCCTCAAACCTATATTTATCATGCTAATTTGAAAGAAATATATAAGTGAAACAGTTAATCACTTTCCATTGCCATTTTAACAATAGTGTTTGAATTTCCAATATTTTCATTTCGTTACTAAATTAATAAATTATTTGAAGTATCAGAAAAGTTAATTCAATTGAAAATAAAGTGGCTATATATTTTAGTTGGCAAATGAATGTTTATTTCTTTGTAGATGAGAATTAATTTTTATATATCTTTTTAGCTGTCCATTAGACCTTGGTAAAAAGTCAAACAAACTAAATAACTCAATGCTATGTACTGTATGTTTCAACAGTTGCTATTTATTTAAATATATTTTCTTTAGTATTGCCAGTAGAAGATAGGTCTGCTAAGACATGATCTATGTCAACATTTAAATATTTCTTGCAAATACCAAAGTTAAAAAAAGAAAATTTAGAAAAAGAGGAAATTTAATGTAAACTTGAGTACTAGTATTTTATTCTCTTCTTCTAAGTTTTTAAAGCAAAACATGAATCACAGTAATTTATATGATTAACATTGAACAAAATGAAAGCCATGCCTAATACCCAAGAATAGAATATTCAAAACGTAACTTGAAACTAGACAATATTGTTTCCATTCCTTTGTTCTACATGAGCACTAGCCTTGGACTACTGGAGTCGCTTTTTCATTGGTCTTCTAGTTCCACTTGTAAGTACAGTCATATGCCATCGAATGATGTTTTGGTCACCGATAGACCACATATTTGACATTGATCCCATAAGGTTAAAATATCATATTTTTACTGTTCCTTTTCTATATTTATTTGCACAGAAACTTACCATTGTGTTACAATTGTCTACCATATTCAGTATAGTAATGTGCTGTACAGGTTTATAACCTAGAAATAACAGGCTACTACTAGGTTTGTGTAATAGGGTACACCATCTAGGCTTACGTAAGTACACTCCATGATGTTTGCACAGTGAAGAAATGGCATCAGGACCCGTTTTGCAGAACATATCTCCATGATTAAGAGACATATGACTCTATTCTTTCACATACAAGTAGAGTTATCCACACAGTATAGATCACCATATTTTATGCAGAGAATTGTTAAGTGTGACAAAATTCAGGTAAATATGTAAGTTTTGTGGTTTCTAGAAAGCTTTAATATGTTACTTAACTTTTTAATAACTAGACAAATACCTTTCACTGTGGTGAAATGGTGGCTAAAATATGCATGCATCCCATTGAGACCATACTGATAACAATGAAAAGCTATGATCATTCACCCCCCAAAATTGATGAAGAAGTGAATAGGAAAAGGACATGATTTGCTAAATGAATTGTGTTTTAAGCAAGATAAAGTGTGTGGAAAATTTTTTAAACTGCAAAAATGTATCATTTGTAGATGACTTACAGTTAATTCATAGCAGTCTTTCTCAGTGAATTGTAGTAAACTATTGACAAAATAGTTGTACTGCAAAGTCAAATAATAATTTAATATGAACAAAATAAGGCTTTTTTCTAAAAACAAAGTAAGAATATATTATATATTAAAAAAAAACCTCCAACCTTTCCCAATTGTCTGCTCTGCTCAAGACCCTTAGAGTAATATATAATCTTCTTCTTCCTGTAACCTGAATTTTGATATAAACTAGTTATCGAACATTACAATGGTTCATTTAACACTTTCCCATCTTTATTTCATTCCAGTCTCAACGACCTTCCATAATTCTCAACAATTCACCTCACAACAACTCCTAAAGTCCATGTGGTGGCTCATGCCTATAATCTTAGCACTCTGGGAGGCTGAGGCAGGTGAATTGCCTCAGCTCACAGGTTCAAGATTAGCCTCAGCAAGAGTGAGACCTCCGTCTCTAAAAGTAGCCGTGCATTGTGATGGGCACCTGTAGTCCCAGCTACTTGCGTGAGGTAAGAGAATTGCTTAAGCCCAAGAGTTTGAGGTTGCTGTGAGCTGTGATGTCACAGCACTCTAACAAGGGTGACAAAGTGAGATTCTGTCTCAATAAAACAAATGAAAAACAAAACAAAACTGGACACTTGTTTTTTCATTCTGATATTTAAATACCTTGTTCTATGGCTGAAAGGCCTGAAGTCTTTTCTTACTAATCCTATATATTTTTTTAAAAAGGACCTCAATATCCATCTAGTCTATTTCCTTATCTTATTTAATTTTCTCTACATATAATTAAATGCTATCCATCACTGTTGTATATTTATTGATTTTATGGCTCTTCATAATAGCTAAAGATCTGTCTTTGCCTGCTCCAGTGGGCCCACTGAACAGAATGCAGTATCCAACACATATTGGGAATACTGCACAATTTTGGTAAGTAAATGGAATGGACAATTGACACAAAGTAGTTCTTTTTTTTTTTTTTTCTGGTGCATAAAACTGTAGAATTATTTTGGAAGTATTTCTATGTGGAAGAATAAAATGTTAGTAAATATCTGCAATTACCTACCTAAACGAGAAAGGGGTACCCTTTGTAGAGTCCTTTATTCAAATTATAATTTTGAGCTTAACTGGAAGGGGTGAGGTCTGTAAGAGAAGGAGATGCAATGTGATCTAAGGTGCAGCTTTGTGGAATTCCAGCTTAGTCTTTGCATAATAAATAAATCAGAAGAAAAATGATGATGCCCTTCATATTCTGGCCACAAATTTCTCTCAATGGGGCTTTTGATCAAAATTCAGCAATAAAAAATCAGAGGGTACATTTTGTGCTAGGACTTGGGAGTTTAAATATAGCATTAAACCTATAACAAGGAGTAAGTTAATTATAAATCATATAAATATATATTATTTAAAATATATCCAGAGTTTCAACGTCTGAAATGAAAACTTAAAGTGACTGCTACCTTTTTAATTGTCTGCTCTGCTCGAGAGCATTCCCTGTAGATCTTAGCTGGCTTTCAACAGCAAAGACACCTTTCTATGAAAGAAAAATGTCACAAGTGATGTAGAAGAATGGAGTCACTTTAGACATGTTTTTATTCTATGTTGACTGTTTCTGAATCCCAATTCAATCTTAAAAGTCCCTCAAGAATCTTTCTAAAGTGGAGCCTCTGAATGTCTTACCCTAGAAATATGTTTTCTGAAATTAAAATTTGATATTAAAAAAATGCCAAATTAAAACACAAATTTTATAAAAATATTATTGTCTTTGTCTTTGCACTTATACATTTATTCTCAAAAAAAAATTTTTTTTTTTTTTGCAATTTTTACCTGGGGCCAGGTTTGAACCCGCCACCTCTGGCATATGGGTCTGGTGCCCTACTCCTTTGAGCCACAGGCGCCTCTGCAGTACTGTTTATTCTGACTGAACTTTTTCTTACCATGGGGATTAAAGAAGAAATATACCATTTCCCCCCCAAAATGCCTCTATTTCTGTATTGATAAATCTTAGGAATTTGTTCAGACAGTTAAAATGATTATACCTTTATATCTGGATTAGATTGGAAATCCAAAATAGGTTATTTTTCTTATAAAATTAATACTACAAATAATTAATCAATATTTAATGATGAATCCCAACATATGAAAGAAACAGAAATTGAGGTAATACATCCTGCAAATATCATGGATGGATTTTTTTTTTTTTGAGAGAGAGAATCTCACTCTGTTGCCCTCAGTAGAGTGCAATGGCATCATAGCTCACCTCAAACTCTTGGGCTCAAGTGATTCTCTCACCCCAGTCTGTAGCTAGGACTATAGACAACTGTAGGCTATTTTTAGGGATGGGGTCTTGCCATGGATGGATTATTGATTTAACAATTTTAGTATTAACCTGATATTTTTTATTTTGTACTGAACTGATAATTTTTTAGTGTGTTACTTTTAAGTACTTGTATTTATAGCTAGAAAAAATATTGAATGATTATTATTCATATTTTGCTATGCTTTCAACAGATTTTGATTATTATGATATTCCAAGTAACATGAGTTCCATGAAAACATAAAAGGTGGTATTTCTCTGTAAAATTGTTAACATGTATAAGATATTTCTCACTACGGATGGTAACAGACACATTACAAAATTAAATGCTATTGGAAGTTGTGTAGATATAACAAAATCTGAAAGCAGATAACTGCTGTACTTTTCTTGGAAGTAATCTTGACTGGAAATCAAAATAGGAAATGGAAAAACAAATCTTTTTCTTTTGCACATAAAAGAATGTACTTCTACACAATTGCTGTAAAGCCTACTCTCTAAAATAAAAACCAAGTAATATTGCTTTCTAATAAAGGCATTTACATATTGGAAATTTATAACCAATAGTAAGAATACTTAACCCTTTAAAGAACATTCAGTATGCATTAGGTCATTAGGTACTGGTTAGATATTGTAATTTTGTAATTACAGTAATTTTGTTCATTTGTAATTTTGTTTGTTTAGAGACGGTTCTTGTTCTGTCACCCAGGATAGACTGTAGGGCTGCAATCACATCTCACTGCAATTTTGAATTGCTGGACTAACACGATCTTCTTGCTTCAGCCTCCAAAGTTGCTAAGTGTACAGGCACACATCAAACCATCTAGTTGATCATTATTTTTTTTTTATTTTGTGTAGAGACAAACATTTCCCTGTGTTGCTCAGGCTGGTCTCAAATAAAGCAATCCTCCTATCTTAAACTCCCAAAGTGCTGATATTATAGGTGTGAGCCACTGCACCCAGCCAGTGCAAATTTCTTTAAATGGACATCTCTGTTTAGCTTTCTTATACGTCTACCATGTAGAGGAACTGAGGCTTGGTGATGACAACTAACTTAATCAAGAACTCTCAGATGTCACCGTGGGACCTGGATTGATTGACATTAATTTTTATTCTTAAAAGTTTACAAAACATTTGTTGCATGACCGGAGACGCGAACGAACAGCAGCTTTGCCGTGGATGTAAACTTACTCCTGTAATTATTAAGTTAAGAAACAGACTACATGGGATGGGATGGCGTGTAGCGAAATTCTTTATTCAGGGTTTTGATTTTATACCTTTCTAGTCACGTACACACTTAATCTATTATCTGTTAGTTTCACCATTACCTAATTTTACCTATCTGAAATTAACTTGAAAGGAAATATCTTGTTACCATATCAACACAATCACTTTTGTAGTAAACATCTTCTTCTAGACACTGACTAATCTCTGGGCAGGTATCTAAATAAAGATCACAAAGAAGAAAGTAGCCACAGGGGAACAAAATTAATGGAAGAGTATCTTCAAGCGTTCACTCAGTTTACTCAGTATGAAGTAATGACTGTGTCTTTTCCTCAGGGCAGAGTACCTATAGAGCTCTGACAGTATGTTGTTAACATATGTGAGGAAGGGCGGCATACCCTTTGATCTCAGGCTTCACAGTGGGGGGGGGCAGCTTCAGAGAATGGGCTTGTGGAATTTTTAACTCCAGGCAAGTCAACTCTGTGTGTGTCCCGGGGGGGCCAGGTCCCTTAAGCCTCTGGAAAAAAAGAAAGCCATTTTAAACTCACACTGAGTTCACTTTGTGTGCTTGATGTAGGATATGTTTATTTCTAAATATTATCCTACACATTTTCTCTTAGATTCCAGGTAAAGCCATGCATTTGGAGACAAGAGACACAATTATTAAATTTAGGTAACAGAAAATTAGCAATCAATGAGTCATTCAGATTACTTTTTCCCATGATATTATGATATTATCCTTTTTTTTTTTGTGAGACAGAGTCTCATTATGTATTATGTTGCCCTTGATGTGTTTTAGTTCCATATACATTCTGGGTATTAGGCTTTTGACATATATATAGCTTTTAAATATTTTCTTTCATCCATAGGTTGCCTTTTAACTCTGAAGATTATATCTTTTGCTGTGCAGAAGTTTATAGTTTAATTAAGTCCCATTTATTTATGTTCATTTTTGTTCTACTTGCTTTTTAGTTTTAGTTGTAAATTCTTTAGATAGGCCAACATCAAGGATAGTTTTTCCTGGGTTTTCTTCTGGTATTTTTATGGTAGCTGGTTTTACATTAAAGCCATTAATCAAACTTGAGATAATTTTTTTTGTGCAGTGACAGATTAAGAATCCAGTTTCATTCTTCTGCATAAGGCTATCCTATTTCCCTAACACCAACCCTTATTGCATAGGGCACCCAGTGTATGCTTTTGTCTGCTTTGTTGAAGATCAGGTGGTTGTGGTCATTTGGCTTTTTCTCTGGGTTCATCTTAACAATATTAAATATCCCAATTCATTAACATAGGATGTGTTTTCATTTATTTGTGTGCTAGTATTTTTAACAATCTTTTGAAGTTTTCAGTGCTCTAATATTTGTCATCTCAATCAGGGTTATTTCTAAATATTTTATTTTGATGCTCTTATAAATGAACTTTTTCAAAAGCTCCTTTAGGGTTATGCACTGTTTGTATAGAAAGGAAACTGATATTTATATATTGATTTTTCATCCTACATCTTTACTGAGTCTATTTACCAGCTCCAAAAACATGTGTGTGGTGTGTGTGTGTGTGTGTGTGTGTGTGTGTGTGTAATATTTAGGGTTCTCTACATATAAGATCATGTCACCTGTGGATAGTGACAATTTTATTTCTTTTTCCTTTCTAATGTCGCCTTTTAAATTGCTGATTTTAACTGTTATGGAATAGTTGGACAAACCTTTTATCAACTGCTGCCGTAAATTTGGAGGAAGCCAAGAACTCTCAATCAGACATATATGTACATTTCCAAGGGGCAGATGTTGTCTGCAAGCCCTGAAAACAACAATAAGGATGGTGATATATGAAAGACATTAGAGAGTTTCAAAAAAAAAAATATTTTGTTGCACCTTATTTTTACTACAAGTTTAAGTGAGTATATTACTTATTCAGAAAAAAAATCTATATTTTTAAAGTATGCTATACCAAATTGTCCAAATAATGCAAGGGAAAAGGTACCTAAGATGTTAAAGCTTTCACAAGTATCACTATTCACAAATTGGCTCTCTTAAACTAAATTGTACATCCTATCTAGAAGATTACATTCTTTTAAACTCTGCTACTAGTAACCATCATATTTAATCCCTAGGTAAAAAGTGACCACATCTAAGGATTTATGCCCATCCCTTTGGTGTCGGGCATTCAGTGTGGATTAAAGAAAGGCTCAAGAAGCTCGAATGAAATAATGCCTTTGGGACTTCAGGTTCTACATACTAAATCCGGGCAGGTTTATTCTTGATCCCTTCAATATCTACTCATATTTGTTACAGAGAGGTAGAAAGGGTCAGGGTGAGGCCTATGCACATTCTTTCCCTAGCTGAGAATTTTGGGGACATGAGTGACCTTGATCAGGTATCCCTGTGCATATGGCGATCATATTCACTGAAAGGAATGACTGACTGTATGTATTGACATAAAACTATTTTATGAAGTTATAAAATAATCTTCCTATATCATTTGTAGAAAAAAACCCTGAAAGCAATGGATTCATGGAGCATGCAGAATGGTGGTAATCTTCACAGACTATATAAGAGAACAATGTTAGAATTCCAAAATCAGCTTATTTTTATTAGTATTTCTTCACACACAACTCAAATATTTTCTTTTGTTTTCCTCAAAGTCTAAAAAGCAGAAGGAAAGAAAGACAGCATGAGGGGCTATTTATGGCTCCACCAAGAAAGTTGCCTCCATGCCTCCATGCCTGTAATCTTTGAGTTATTAGTAAAGCCTGACGTAAGGCCTAAATTGTCTTGTGTCCTCCCTCACAATTCAATCCTCTCTGTTAATACAGACAGGCATTTCTCATAGCCCAAATTTCATGAGTTACTGTTATGTCAAGCATATATTTATATACACCTTTCCTTAACATAACCATAAGAGTCCCAGTGACATCCTAGAGCAAAGAAATGCATTGTTTTATTGTCAAGAGATATATGAATAAATGCTTATACACAGTTATCCACTTACATGGGCAATCACAGCAGTCAATGCTGCTACACAGTAGTAGTAAATTAATATTTATTTTCTTAATAAAGACAAATTTCAAACTTCATGGATTGTTCAAGAGGTAAGCCTAGGAGATTTCGTTATCCCACTATAAGCTCACATGATAGTTGAGGGTAAGCAAAATTAACACTTATTTTGCACTTATGTGGTAGCCAAGAAGTAATTTAAATGTCATAGACATTCTAGCACATTGTTATTTTAATTAGTTTACATATTTGAATTGGTTGTAACAGTAAAACTTAATCTAAACCAAAACACTAAAGGTATTGTATAAGTCGGAAATCAGTATTAGTGGCCCAGAAAAAGACAGTATCATCTACTAAATACTTTCGTGAGAAGACAACTTCAGAATCTATGGGTATATCAGGTACTCCTACTATGGTGAGTAACGATCAGTGTCCACAAAAATTGTGAATACACTATCAAGCAAAACTCGTATTTTTGCCACTTTTTCTGCTGATTTGTGTGTTTTCTTTTGAGTTATGGAAAAGTGTCTATAACATTTTCATTGACTGTGCAACATTTACAGGAATAACACAATTAATTGAGATGCCCTAAAAGTTTAGGGGGAAAACAAAACATAACAAAAATCCTACTGACAACTTCTTTTAATAAAGGGCAAGAGCGTTTTTAAATATCAGTAACAGGAAAAGATAAACATATTTTACATGTTCTGTTATAGAAACATATTTTACATGTTCTGTTACAGAAATTTCTAAGTTTTTTTTTGCAGCCTCATTCAATGAAATCCCTTCAACATACACACATATTTAAACTAGTCAATATCCACTATAATACCAAAAACATTAGTAACAAGTACAACATTTGAAATTAGAAATAGTCTAAGAGTTTTTTCATGTTTTAAAATAGATTAATTTGGACAAAGCTAAACTGCTATAACAAAGGATCTAAACATATGATGGAATAAAGACAATGAATTTGTTTTCATGTAACAGTCACAGTATAAATGCTCCCCATGTCTGCTGCTTCTTTAAAAACAATGTTCACCATACTGCAGAGAATCAACTTACTTTTCTGCATGTTTGAAGCGCCATTGTCACTATGTCCTGATAGTTGGAAGGGGAGGTTTTACTTCTGATGTCATTATTCCTGCACTAGAAATGGCACATATCACTTTTGCATAAATTATGATGCTAGATATTTAGTCACGTATTTAGAACTAACTGCAAAGGAAGCTGGTACAGCCTGTCTGACTGAGAAGAAATTTGTCTAGCCTTAGTCGTATTAAAATGAAAAATGAAAGACAGGATTTGGGTGTAAAGCCAGAAGTTCCACCAGCTAGTTCACTAGTGGCTTTTCTGCTTTTAATCTACTTCCCTCCCCCAACCCTTTCCCAGGCTTTAATAAATATAACCTGGTGTTTGAGCAAAACCTAACCTTTTTCAAATGATAAGAATTAAAATTCCATTCTAAGGATCTAGACCTTGTTATTTCTATCAAAGGAGATTGTTTAGAAACAAAAGACCATATTCTTTTTCTTTTGCTTGATGCCCTGTCATCTTTTTTGTTCAAAATCAGTTATCCACCTGCAAACATGGGAGAGAGAGAATGGAAGAGTAGGAAGGGCTAAAGGTCAGACCAGGGGTAACAATTCTCAGTGTTTCAAAATATTGCACTGCTATAAGAGTCTGTGCATTCCAGGGACTAGAGACGTCATCCAAGACAACTGAGTTGTGTAAAGAGATTTTAAAAAATTGCACTAACGGGGGCTCATGCCAGAAATTGTTGAACTGTTTCTCTGCAACCCAAACCAATTGAAGTTATGTTCTGACTTCTGCTTCTTGCCCATCTGTTAACTTATCTTTGGCTTGACTAGGACTACATAGATGTAATCCTCTTTAACATAACATCTTAAGTCATGAGAGAATCAACTTTGCATAAGTCTGTGTTCTAAGACTAGAAATACATTAATTCTGTGAAAACTCATTCCAGTGATTAAAATTATTTGAGTTAACTTTAAATACCAGAAGAGACCTTGTAGATCATTTAGCTAAATTAGGAAGCCATCGGACGTAGTTGTTAAATAGCTTGTGCAATGTTTATTTCGGGTCAGCACTGGAACCTCAGCCGGCTAACCCATTCTAATATTCATTCTAGTACACCTCACCGCCTTTGCATTCTCTTCCGCTCCTCTTTTTCAGTGTAATTGTCCTTGTCACCCACTTTCTAACCATCTGACATTTTAATTAACTTTCCTAACATCAGAATCTGTAAGCTGAGGAGAATTCCATTTTTTCCCCTCTAACTCAGTCTCGAATGTCTGTTCAACCCTCGTATCTCAAAAATGTTCTATGCCAAACAGATTCTTGTGAAATTATTTTGAAGAATATACATTATAAATCCCATGAAATAGATAATATAAACTAGCATATTAAATGCTCTATTTAATGATTTTCCCATGTAGGAAATTGTTTAATATTGCATAAACCACCATTTTCCAAATTTGTTTTTAAGATCCTTTTTCCTTTCCACCTGTACTTTTCGTTTCCTCTATGCTTGTTTGTGTGGTTGTTTTAGGAAGAGCTATCTCAGAATTATGTCTCATTACTCTCAGAAAGTGTCAGAGATGGAAGGAATAATCAATTTGCAAATAGCATTTTCTGTAATTAAATTTCCAAATAAAAGCTATTGTCAGCATTTGTTGTGCTTAAGACACTGATTATTAATTCAACAAACATTTTTAAAGACTAGATGTTATCAACATTAATTGTATCTCACATTACATACTAGCGATGTGTTTCTCAATGAATCTATTTTTTGGTATAAGAGAGACTTTACAATACACACAAACACACACTACACTACATACATACACATAAATGTGCATGTGTATATATACATATATTCGCCAATTTACAGATTGTAAGAAAGGCAAGAGGTAAAGGTGTATTGAAAATAGAAAATGTAATATATGTAAGAATTTAATAAAGAAATATGTGTATTAATGTTACTATTTGGATTGTATCATCGTATATATACATTTAGGAACCAAAACAAAAGCTTCTGAAGGAGAATACAGCACAGAAAGAAAGACTTGAATTAGGGAAACGCACACACACACACACACACAAACACTCTCACACACAGTGTTGCCTGATATTTACCTTATAGTACACCCCTATCTATATCTATACACCACTATATCTCCATCTAGTCAACCCAAGTGACATTTCAAGAATAAAATCAATTCGATTTATATTTTCTTACATAAATTAATTATACTATTAATATTCTCTGAACTGTTACTTTATCCTTTGTGCAGATGTTATAAATATTGTCAAAAAATTCCTATCAGCAGCTATGAGAGGAATTAGCTAATATTCACTAATACATTTTAGAATGAAGACCTTCATTTTGGTTAGCAGAATACAAACACAAATTTTGAATATTGAAATATTTAACTATAAAAATAATTCAAGTCTACATTGATTTTTAATATACCATATTCACTACGATTCTTAACATTCCTATGAATTAAAAAGTATCATGCTAACTATATAATTTCTAAGCACTTAGTTAATAGCAACAGCAGCAACTACTAAAATTAGTAGTACTAGATCTTTTAAGACTATTTTTACATAGAAATGTTGCATATTGTAACTTGGTTTATGAATTCAAGTTAACATCTAAAATGTTGTTTTAATAATTTCAAATGTTTTAAGTTTATTTTCTGCTTTATTTTAAATCTTTTTTGATTTTATAAAATATTTAGTACACATATTCTGTTAATGTTTGCAACATAATATGTGAAAATGCGTATCAAATGCATTTATTATTGAAAGGAGGAAAAGTAGCTGAAATTCAGTCTAAATTTAAATTCGGTATAAGTTTTGTAGGGTCATAATGTCAAAATTGAAGTTCTTTATTTCTAAACTTCATTTCTGTCTAACACCTTTTTATATATACAGAGCTGCTGAATTGAAGCAGTAAAATAAATTGCCTAATTATTAAAGATGACAAAAAAACCTATCTTCTTAACGCTCCTTTGAAAGATCCCAGGACATAAACATTTAGATACATTATGTTATTAATAAATAGTGACAGTTATCTAAAGGGAGTGAAGAAGTTTGGAACTTGAAACCAAATATGATAGATTCTAATTTAATTCCTACAGTGAACACCACCTAACCCCGGGCAGTTGTGAAATAACTCCTACCTTAGCATCTGATAGGCTTGTTTTTTTACAATATTTATAATATCTGCAAAAAATTATAAAGTAATGATTCAGAGAAAATTAGCATTATAATTAATTTATGCAAAAAATAAGCAATTATTTATTTATTAAGGTAGCCAATTCTTCTTTCTCTCATATTCTAAAATCTTAATCTTTAGTATGTTGGACTTAGAAAAAAAATAAGTTTTCCATTTGGCCTTTGTATATGGAAAGATCATTCCTACACTCCATTTGCAATGCTTTAAAATATCAATCACTCTTAGATCCAAAGCTTTATTGTCATTGTTGTCTACCCAGATGGATAAGAACTTTTTTTGCTTACACTAAAATGCATATCTCACTCTATCGTGTTTTTATCATCCATTGTAGAACAATTATCAAATCCATTTGCTGTTGAGTATTTGAGAACTTCGTCATCTTTTCTTTTGCAGTTTTTTATTTGTTCAAAAGGAAAACATTTTTGGAAGTCTTTTGGTTTTTCTTCCAAGCAAGTCACATGGCCATACTATTTCTTATTTGTACACTGGAGTCTTCTGATACATTACTCATCAAAGATGGAGACTATTAAATATGTCACTTCTGTATTTTTCTTTCATTGATCTGCAGATGTTATATACTAATATACTTTCTAAATCTTCTATACTTTAGGATCACCCAGGTTGCTCTTAAAATTTCTGTATTTTTCATTTCCTCCAAAAACTCCTAAATCAGAATGTCTGGCTTTCTACCTAGTAATAGTTTTTGAAAATACAAAATGATTTTAACCAAGATGTTCTAAGAAATTAGACATGGCAATAATTCTATTTCAATTGTAAAGGGAATTTTACCAATAGATCATAAGAATAAATGACCAAGTCACAATAATTTTAGTAATGATTCTTTTCAATGTGTATGAGTAATCACATATAAAAAATCATTGCCAACAATCCCTTATATCAATGGGCAAGAGACATGAATAGAACTTTCTCTAAAGACGACAGACGAATGGCTAACAAACACATGAAAAAATGTTCATCATCTCTATATATTAGAGAAATGCAAATCAAAACAACCCTGAGATATCATCTAACCCCAGTGAGAATGGCCCACATCACAAAATCTCAAAACTGCAGATGCTGGCGTGGATGTGGAGAGAAGGGAACACTTTTACACTGCTGGTGGGACTGCAAACTAGTACAACCTTTCTGGAAGGAAGTATGGAGAAACCTCAAAGCACTCAAGCTAGACCTCCCATTTGATCCTGCAATCCCATTACTGGGCATCTACCCAGAAGGAAAGAAATCCTTTTATCATAAGGACACTTGTACTAGACTGTTTATTGCAGCTCAATTTACAATCGCCAAAATGTGGAAAGAGCCTAAATGCCCACCAACCCAGGAATGGATTAACAAGCTGTGATATATGTATACCATGGAATACTATTCAGCCATTAAAAAAAATGGAGACTTTACATCCTTCGTATTAACCTGGATGGATGTGGAAGACATTATTCTTAGTAAAGCATCACAAGAATGGAGAAGCATGAATCCTATGTACTCAATTTTGATATGAGGACAATTAATGACAAGTATGGTTATGGGGGGAGAAACAGAAGGAGGGAAGGAGGGAGGTGGGTGGGGCCTTGATGTGTGTCACACTTTATGGGGGCAAGACATGATTGCAAGAGGGACTTTACCTAACAATTGCAATCAGTGTAACCTGGCTTATTGTACCCTCAATGAATCCCCAACAATAAAAAAATAAATAAATAAATAAATAAAATAAAACCCCGTTGGGTATCTACAGCACAATAAAATTCAAACTTCTGTTTTTCACTGAAAAAAAAAAAATCATTGCAAGGATGACATTCTTAATAAGTCATCACACACACAAATGGGCGTGCGCACTCACGCACACATACACAAGGAAAACTCACTACCTACAGCTGACTCTCTGTTTACTTAATCACCTGCAGTTTAATCTGTTTTATAAGAGCTGCGTTACAGAAATGAAACAGTCCTAAACACTCAGACTCTTCTACATGTGCCAGACCATTTTGATAAGTCCAATAAAGCCAGCCTAACAAATAAATAAAGGAAATAAAGAAAAAGAAAAAAATAAAATACAACCACCACCTCCTGTTATATTTTTCAACAATAACTACCCTATCCTTAACCCTAATAAAAACCTGAACTCCTCATCCATGAGGCTAATACTTCTGTCTTTTGCCCTTTCTGCTCTTGAAAGTAAAATAAGTTCTTGCTTCAAACCTATGAGTTGGAAACGCTTTCTCAGCCCACAATGACATGTTCCTAGCTGAATATTTTGATGGTTTGTCTGAGGAACTCACTTTTTTTTCTCTATCACAGGGACTCATTCTCTCTCTGTCCTGAGACTCTTCTCTCCTCTGCTGTGCAGCTTCCCAGGACACCAAAAGTCTCCTCAATACCCTTTGAAACTCAAGGACTCTCTTGGGCTCTGACAGTGGCCATACACTCAAGTCTAGGAGTGGCAACTTTTTGGTTTGGTCTAGTGTGGAAAAGTCAGTGCTGGGTCTACCACTGGGAGGGGCTTGCCTTGGTGAGTGCCTTGGGAGAGCCCCAACCAACCTTCTTGGTTTTCCTGAAGAGCTCCGTGGTTCAGTCTGGGTTGGAATTAGGGATGCCCATTTTCTGGCCAGATCCCTGTTTCCCTCTGACCCAGATTGGGCGTGCCTGACTTCTGATCAAAACTCCAAAAGCTATCTGAGTAGGAGACACCCCCTTAGACTCTGAATGTTTACAGGTATGGCCATCCCTAAAATGTCCTTTCCTGCTCTGAGCAACTATCATACAGGCCCATCTAAAGACTCCCCATTGTTATGTACCCAATCTATGGTCAATAAAAGATGTCACTTTCTAGAAGGTCCAGAAACCCCAAGTTACTTCCGGACCTTGGGGGAAAAAAAATTACCCAGTTCCTATACTCAGTATAACAACTCAGATAAACCCTTGCTTTGAGAGGCTTTCATATCTAAGCTGGCATTCCTGGAAAGAAAGTTCCTACAAAGTCAATTAAAAATAAAAAATAAAAAAAAAAAAAAGAAGCCAATATGCTTTCCTACTATGGTAATTCTAATAGTTTTCATTGATGAGATTTCCAACTCCATTTGTCCTCATCCTTACCAGGGGACACCTGAAAAGAAACCATAATAAGGGAATGGGGAAGGGATTGGTCTCTCATTAAAGAGCAGGAGAGCACATACATCATTGCCTGGCAGTCTCCACACCTGTGGTGTAAACAGCCACCGGAGAAGTTGGTCGGACTCGGGCTTCTATTACGACTGACCGCTGCACCACTGAGGCGCTTGGGCACCTCTGACCTGACTGAGACAAATGGCTCCTCCGAATGGGGAGCCTCACCTGACTGAGACAGTCATCTCTGGGGAGCCACTCCCAGAGCGAGCTGCACAGCATCCGCATCCAGGCAGTTTCACGGGCCAGGCTGGCGACCTGGGACCCGGCTCCGACAAAGGTTGTCTTAGTTAAGACCTCTTTTATGACCACAAACAGCTTTACTTTTAACACTCATCATCAAATATTCTCCACTATTTAAAAACATTCATAAAAAAACAAATTTAAGATTTTACTGTTTCCCTCCAACGAAACCCCTATCTTGGCTCTACTCAACAACTTTTAAGACTGGCAGATTTCAAATTCCTCCCTCTTAACGACCTTCAATTAGTCTCTAAGGCAAGGACTCTAAGTCAACAACAGTAACCAAAAGTTAGGAAAGCACTGACCAAAATCCAAACAACCCTAGTCTCTGGATCCATTGACATGAATATCAATTTCTAACCAAAGGAAGGGAGGATTGAAAAAATGACATTGTTAATAACCCATCTAACATTAAAAAAAAGAAAAAGAAAAAAAGAAAAAATCACTACACAAAACTACTCCTTTGTTTACTTAACACTTGTGGCTTAATTTCTTTTTAAAGATCTTCTTTTATAGAACTGAAACAGTCCTGAGCAAACAGATTCCTCCACATCTGCCAGAGCATATTCTGAGAAGTGGGATAAAGCAACTCTCCCCACCAAAAAAGGAAAAGAAAAAGTAAGACAAAACACAACACACAACCACCTCCTGTTACCATTTTACAGCAACTATTCTATCCTTTACCTCAATAAAAACCCAAACCCTCTACCTCAGTACTGACACTTCTTTCCTTTTTTCAAGCTAGTTTCTTTCCAAAAAATTTAACTTGTTTCAAAACTATCCTAAATCTTTGAGTCAAAAATTCTTTCTCAGCCCATGATGCAAGTTCCCATCCTAACAGTCATATCCTTTGTATTTAGCAGGTAGAAAAAAAATTTTGTCAATGTGTTTTTTAAAGAAGTAAAAAGAATATTTTGTTTTATTGAACATCAGCAAAAATTAAAAAAATTGTAGGTGTACACATCTAGGTACATTAAATAGAGTGCATATGATTCAAATTTTAATACTTTTCTCTGTATATATGTGTCAGTGTTTAAAGACATATATTTAAAATTAAAATATATGAGTTACAGTTACTGAGTAGCATTTAATGTGTTTGTAAAATATGATAAGCATAGAATTCAACGTGAAATTATTAGAATATCTTCAACAAACAAAGTAAGGTTTGATAAAATTACATAGTAAAGTCAAGCAAGAATACTAAAAACATATACTAAATGATATTGTTAAATTTTCTCTTGGGACAGGTTATACCTCAGCAATAACTCTCAAACTTCACATATTATATCGCATCTCTAAGAACCGAATTCCCAGCCAATATTATTCTCTCCATTACTATTTTGCATAACTCATCTATTTAGTGGGTATGTGTATACACACAGACTGTCTTTGTCATGTGTTTGTAGCAGGAAGTGTGATTAAAATTTTGAAAGGAATCAGAGAGCAAAACTCATAAAAGTATATTTTAAATCCATTTACTACACCCCCATCTTCCTGGTCTCGGCCTTGGAAATGCCTCCCTTCATGAACTTTTTCTCTTTTACTTCACTTCAGCACAAACAGAATTTCTGAATTCACATTTGCTATGTTTGAAGACTAAACTGCTTAGCCTCGCCTCCCCCAGGTCTGTGAGTGTCTCTCTCCCTAACTTCCTCTCCTCTTTCAGTCCTTCAGTCAGACAAGGCTGTTTCAGTTTCTCAAATGTTCTCTTTCCTTTTTACACTGATAGATTCCAGTTTTCACTTTTTATTTAATGAGTAGGAAAAACAAGGTAAATCTTCATATTTTTAGGATGCACCAAGTTTCTATATTAACATGTATATGTTAGAGAGAAATCTTCAGAGCAAAATGTAAAATAACCTGCATGTAAATACAATTTAAAAAATGTAGTGTATTAAAATATGCATTGATTGATAACCATGTTGAAAAGTTCATGGTAATATTTGAATAAATCAGGCTTTGGGGGTTCCATTTGTATGTCTTAAAATCGGAAATATTATAATGTAATTTCAGATTTTCCTCCAGGCATCTTCTGTTGGTTTATCTATTCATGTTCAAAAGTGCATTTGTAATAAGAATTGTTGCAACAGCATCTGCTTGGGAAGATTTTAACCACATACACCTTTATTTATTTTTAGAGCATCTTTCATATATGAGATACTTAAAGAATGAAAAAAACAATAAACATTGAGATTTTGTTGTCAGTATTAATATTTTGGAATTCTATTTATACTATGTACATCAAATAGAATGAATATTTTTCAGTTTTCAAATCTAATTATGGTTGAGAAACTGTGAAGGTAGTGATTTCTTTCTTCTATGAACTTTTAGATAAAAGAATTTTGTAGAGAATATTTGAATAATTACTGTATCTTTTAAAGAATATGTTAAGGTTAAATTTTTCTAAAATGTGTTCAATATTTTGCATCTGAGTTTTTTTTTAAAAAATAAACAAGGTTAATGAAGAATATTTCACTTATTTAAATGTCACTTCCGAGTGCATATAGGATCCAAAATTATGAAAAAAGGTTTACAAAGACTGTCAAGAGAGATGCTTTAAAATCAAAGAAGGGTGATCAGAAAGAGGCTTCAGGTACAAACATTAAATTACCTGAGTAGCTTTTGTCCACCACTACAATCCATTCAAGGAAGAAAAACAGGTCACTGCTGCTTCATAACTCTGTCATCCAATCTTCTCTTCATTTATAATGATCTTAGGGGTGAAATCAAATATCACTTGTGAATTTAGGCAAGATTTAAAAACAAAAGATATTTCAGTCAAACAACATAGGAATTTTACCTAGGGTCTTTTTGAGAAAAGCTTAATTATGACCCAGATTTTACAATTAGATTTCTTTTTTTTTTTTTTTTTGGTGGTTTTTGGCCAGGGCTGGGTTTGAACCCGCCACCTCTGGCATATGGGACCGGCTCCCTACTCATTGAGCCACAGGCGCCACCCAACAATTAGATTTCAAATTGAATGTTGGTCTCAACTTAATTTCACTCTCCTGATCAAAATAATTTCTTCGCAACACATTGTCTAAACAATATTTACAATGTAGCGTCTAGCTCTTTTTGTCTTCTCAATGCCCTTGTCTGTTTCAGCTCTTTCTCAAAGTCCTTCTCTCTCCTCTTAATTCTTATGCTACATTGTTAGCTCTTATGTCATATTACATACTTTCAACTTTTAAACTTCTCTTATTTAGTTCTTATTTTTAGTCTAGTATCTGCAGCCATCCAGAAGGAATTTTAATGACAGGACTCATGTCTCCAAATCCTTCCGAAATTCTAAGTGTACCTAATAGAACTAAATAAGTAGCAGGCACTAGCATGATAGTTGTGAGAGTCATTTAAAAAATACTTTCATGTATAGCATCTGGAAAAAAAAAAAAAAACTCCCAATTGCAACAAACCTACTTCCTTTTATATGCACTAAATTATTGGTGGTTACATCATTTTTTTCTTCTTTTAACATTTTCTATTTACTTTCATCTTACCTGTGACTTATCCATGCAATTGGGATTAACATATATTCGTTCATTTGATCAAGAGCGTTGAAGGTAAAAGAGTTAGCTGAAAGTTTTAGCTATTTACTTCAAATTAAGTAAATATACCATGGGAATGTATTTGTATTATCTAAAAGGTTTCCCAAAAGCCTTCCTGAATCACCATACATGAAGGAAATGGGAAATTGTAGCTAAACATATGTGCATTTACGAAATATTCATCACAAAATTTTACAAAGAGGTGACCAACACATAGAGAATAAATTGTAAATGTTTTGTGAAATCCATCTTTTCTGTAATTTGTTTCTTTTCCCCTAAAAGACTTCATATTTTAAAATATTATATGTACCAGGGTAGATTTGATAGGAAATAGGTAAGCAATTTTTCCTTGTTACAATATTCTTACTATTCAAAGCTGATGTAAATTTATACCAGAACAAACCATTTTGACATTTAGCTAGTATTAACTAAATACATATTTGATGTCTGTTAAGTTCAATAAAATATTGCCTGCTTTTAATAGACCTGTTATATTTAGAAATTTCTAAGGATCATTTGACCACAGAATTGGAACAGCTGTATAGCCTAGATAGAAATTTTTAGCTTTCTTTGGTTTTCTGTTAATATATACTGTAATTTAATTCAGGTGCATTTGAAACTATTTTCTGGAAATATATGTATTCCTTTACAATCTCCACTTAATCCCAATTATGTAAAATATTTATGTGTCTGCAACGTGTGAGGATAAAGGGCAAGATAAAAGGATTCAAACTTGATTGGGTGCAAATAAAATTGGTTTCTGTTTCCCAGGAGTTTTTAAAATAATAGACTTAACCCTACATAATGAACCAAATGCTTCTGAGAATGAGTGTTATTTTTTGGAAATCAGTGTTTGGAGATGCATCTTGCAGGTCACCAGAGGACTATTTAGTGTGCCATAATAATAACATGAAGTGACTTCCCCCTCCTAAAGGTGTGGATATGCTTTCTTAAACATTTACCTTCATGAGGTATCAGTGATACATACACAGGCTGAGATTGTTTCCTGCTTTAATTGGAATGTTTTAAATAAATGTATATTTCTATTTGCCTAAATATTTTTACAAAAGTAAAACTGCCTGCACTAATGATGTATTTTCTAATCTAATATCTTCATAACAGATAACACATTTAAAATGCATGTCTGTGTTTAAAAGGTGTACGGAATGGTTTAAGAGCACATTTTCATAGCAGAAAGAATGGACAGGGAGAAATGAGAAATAGCATGAGAGGCCTGAATCCATGAAAGGGAGACTGCTAGGAACCCACAAAAGGAAGACCATGCCTGTAAAGAGGTTACATTTACCAAGGATATTATTATTCCAATCTGTAAGTGTTACAGAAGAAACACTTGTAGAAGTGTATAAGTCGATTATTTTAAAAACTGTTGGGAAACAGAAACCAAGAATTCTCCTTGTAGAAGGAAGAATACTTATAAAATTTCGAGAAATAATAACGAATTATTTTAAAATCTTTCAGAAAATGCATAAGTTATCATTTTACTGCTGTATTTGACTTTTTTTGTACTGACTACATGCCAAATACTATGCTTTGTGTTTTGAGTAAATTATGTCATTAAATCCTTATGTCAGCGCCAGCTACTAAGTCATAATACTATTTTTGCTCTTAATGTACGTGCATATAGATAAATATTGATTCTTAGAGATGTCAGAAAATATATGTTAATTATTTAGTAAATGTCATAACAAGAATGCTAATGAGATATGAGTGATTTCAAAGTTTATACTCTTAACTACTACACAATATGCACATTTAAGAGTAAATCCCATAGGAAATGTAGAAACAAAATTTGAAAAAAATGTACAAACAAGAAGTGTAAAGCCTCTACGTAACCTTCCTGGATGACCACATTTTCTCTGGAGAACATAGAACATTGTCAGAGTATTGACCTTCAGTAAATTTGAAATCACATATTGGCTACCAGTCTTCACAACTGAGACATGGGAGGTGGGCCTTGGAACTGCTGAATGGACCAGTCATTGGATGTAAGTGACACAGGAAGGGAGAGTAAGTGATGACCTTCACCAAGGCAGCTTTTTCTTCTTCTTCTTATTTATTTATTTATTTTTGATAGAGACAGAGTTTCACTTTATCGCCCACAGTAGAGTGCCGTGGCGTCACACAGTTCACAGCAACCTCCAACTCCTGGGCTTAGGCAATTCTCTTTCCTCAGCCTCCCAAGTAGCTGGGACTACAGGTGCCCGCCACACCCCTGGCTATTTTTTTGCTGCAATTTGGCCGGGGCTGGGTTTGAACCCGCCACCCTCAGCATATGGGGCTAGCGCGCCCACTCACTGAGCCACAGGCGCAGCCCAAGGCAGCTTCTTCTTAATGAGGATATGCTTGTGAGAAGCCTCAACTGTGAGCCATGGGTGTCTGGGTGATCCTCCTAAGCATTCACAACAATGAAGAATTAGCAGATTAGATTTGTTTAGTTGTGGGTGATACAAACGTAATAATATATTAGAATCTTTTCCATTATACAAAAAAAAATTCAAACTATTTTGTTGTCCACTTTAAATTGATTTAGCCTAAGAAACTGACACATTTAAAATGTATTTACAGTGCATATGACTACTCAAAAAATACCAAAAAAAAGTTGGAATTTGCACAAACAGAGCTCAATATTGTGAAATAATGGTGGTTTGTAGATTATTTGTAATCATAGGTCCTTTAGCTGTATCTGCAGTTTTAATTTCCCTAAGGTGAATTCTTCCAAATCCCGCTAAAGTTCAGGCTGTGCAAAGTGTGCTGGCTGCCTTGAGGCAAAGGGTGAGAGAGGTGAACTGAATATTAAAACGTTCACTGTAGTGACTTTCACTGGCTTATCAGTATCGCCTAGAAAAGCAGAAAACAGCAGTTGCTGAGGCTCAGCAGGTAAACTCAAGAATCAGCCATATTCTGATGTAGACTAATTTGTATTTGGGGATTTGAGCAGATAAGCTAATTAATGAGTATCTAAAGCACCTACATTGCTTTCCTGCCTCCAGGCTTTTCACTTCTTCAACTTGCCTTGGTAACGTCTCTGAAATCAATTTTATTCCAAATGCAACAACAGTGTATTCACCATTGGTGCTAGACCAGGGGAGGATGTTTTGTGTGTGTGCCTTTATCCATATTGTACACACATTGGCTCACTGAAAACAGGCAGACTTACTAATAATATTTTAGAGGAATGACTACTTTTATCTTCACAAATTGTAATTACATAGATTGCCCAAAGTCTCTCAATGACATTGACATCACGATGCCCAAAATTATTAATTTTAACTCCAATTTCTGCATACTGAAATATCCCATCCATAAACATGTAGCAAATGTACTATGTCTGAGCTGTATTTCTTTTGATACACTTACTTTACTGTGTACTCAAGTACATCTGTAATATCCATGTCAGAGATAGTAAACAGACTACCTTGAACAGAACAGACGCATAATAAATTGGAAGAAATAACGTTAGAGTAAGATTTTTTCCAAAAGAAAATACGACGGATCATCCCATAAGTTTGATGTACAAAATGCCAAACTTTCCCATCCAGTAAATTAAGGGAATTAGTTAACTCTACTTATTTTTTAACGAAGAACCACTAAATATTTTACAATTTTATTGTTGTTTGTTTGTTTTTTGCAGTTTTTGGCTGAGGCTGGGCTTGAACCCACCACCTCCGGCATATGAGGCTGGCACTCTACCCCTTTGAGCCACAGGTGCCACCCTATTTTACAATTTTAAAGCACTTCATATTTTTGATGGACACTGAAAAAAGAGCCTTTTGCCCTCTCTCTATTTTCCCATCACAAATACTATGGAAGGTACAGAGACCTGAAGAAGGGATCTGTTACATCCCGCAGTAGCACTCACTGCTACTATTCTGCATTTAATTCTCTTGAAGGAAACATTTGTAACAGCTTAGGGGCTTCCGAGCAAGTAAATAAATTCCAAAGGTTGGCATTGCAATGACATGGAAACAATAACAACTTTGGTCACAGAGAGGGCCATCCTGAAATTGTAAACCATGCAAATGGATCATCAGGAATACACAAATACACAAGGGAGCCCCAAAGCAAGAGAAGTTCATGCTAGGAAAAGACTTCTGGGGTCAACTGCCATAGACAAAGAGAATGACGACACGGGGACATAATACAAGAAGATGTTAATGTTAGCACATATATTTGTATTTTCAAAAAATTCCAGTTAAAATAATTTTAGTATTATTCTTTCTAGATACATATTGCAGAGTGTTATAGAATTAAACCCATAAACAAAAAATGAGGACTAAAGTATAATAAAATAAAATAGATCCTATATTTAGGTCAAATAAAATAGAGAACTCAAATAATTTAGCAACAGGTAAGTAGACATAAAGACATTAAGTATTCCATACCATTATTATGTCACAGTTTTATTTCTAATATAATTGAACACATGCATAATAGTTGAATGACTTTAATAAAGAATAACTTTTTTAATTAAAAAGTCAATTTCCATTAGGATGTCTCAGCAATCACTTTAAAAATTGTTATAGTCCTTTGACAAACATGGATCCTTTGGCTTATTTTTTACCTTAGGGACAAACATCAAATAGTCGAGGATAAATATCAAATATTTGAGAAAATTAGGTCAATTCTTACTAGGTATTGACTGTGATTCCAACATCTACACACTATATATTTCGATAAAAAGCACTTTAACTTTTATATGGTTCCAAGTATTCAAGGAAAGTAAGTAATCTGTTTTCTATATGTTTTAAAATATTCAATTTTCTGTTGTCACACAAATACTAGTAATTACCTTGACAATTTTTCAGTAGGCATATACTTTTTAATGCAGACACTGTCTTGATAAGCTAGTATCATTTTAATACCTTGGAGAAGCTATAGGTTGAAAGAAAATAAATTATATATACCAGTACTTTGTAAACTTGACTTCCCAAATTATTAGTTTTTCACAGAACAGAAAAGTGTATTTTATAGTCATTTAAGCTTTATCTAAAGTGTGAATATAAGATGCAAATAAAATTCTAAAAAGCAAGAGAAGATGTGGAGAAATATACATATATTCAACTAATTATGTCATTTGAAAAGTTTATCACACCAGTCTTTCTATTATCTTGTAGAGAAAAGTAACATTTTTCATATCTTGGGGTGGGCTACTGACAAAGGCTTCAATCATGCAGAAAGCAGTTTTCAAATTTCCATTAAAAAAAGCAGCCTCCATTTCCATGATAAATTACTCCTAGACAAGAATCTTAGCTGACTATCCAAGTGCTTGATTCTGTTATCACTGATTTGTCCTTCAGTCGTCAATAAAATGAAAATGAAGGACTGAAAACTAATTGTGCCAGGAAGCAGGGTTAATTTCCTCATACTGTCAAAAAAAAAAAAAAAAAGTTATAAGCCCTTAAACTTGAGAAGGAGTATCAGGTTCAATAACAAAGTGTTACTAATGTCCTTATTGGCCTACAAAGTATCTTTTTTGTTATTCTTAAGTAAATTTGCTTTTGAAATGTTCGATATCATGGGTTTTACTAACAAAGAAACTTCTAAATTTTTCATCTTAATTTGGAAATCAGAAGGCGTTCTCAGTCGGTTAAATAGAATATACCGGCATACATTTAAACCCTTTAGTTGAAGGTATATATTTAAGGTTTTAACTGAAAATTCCTTCCTGCACTTGTTCAACATGATGAGTTATCTGTGAAATGAAAATTTAAAATCACAAAGTGACACCATTTTATATACACCAGGTTAAAAAAGATTAAAAATTGAGTGAAAATAATGTGTTGGGAGCTATGCGTTACATTGGAGTTTCTCATTCACAGCTAGTTGGTCCCATCATTTTGGAAAATGCTTTTATATTAGCCAGGGCAGTGGAATATGGCCTAATTATGATCCCAATAGGAATATGTCCTCAAGAATCTCCAGATCATCTACAGAGAGATACTTTCAAATATACTAGTTTGGACAATTAAGTTTGCAAAGTCATCCTAGAGAAAGTGCTACATGTGTCGTTGCTGAATATCACTACAGTCACCAGATGGGCAAGGGGAGCACTCCGAAAACTGTAGTGGTGTTCAGCAACCAGGTATGTAATGCTTTTTCTAGGACAAGATTGCAAACTTAATTGTCCACCCTTGTAATAGCAATGATTTGTTTTTAAACTGACCTTTGGCTACAGGCTTTTTTGCTTTTCTCTTGGTTCAGACTGGTCAGATCATTTTCATATACATTAATGTACACATAATTCATTTCACAACAAGCACTATTTTCCTTTTTCTTAGCACCTTCTTATTTTATTAGAAACTGCTTTACTGAAATTTCTCTAGTAGGAAAAAAACTTAATTGGCTATATGGAACATGCTGAGCTGTAGCAGTCTCCTTGATTAGTTAGGGAGTAACACAAGACAGAACCCTGACATTTAAAGTGAGTCAGAGTTATCACTTTTATTTATAAAATGACATGTGCTTTAGATATTATTATTTACACATATTTGTAATTGGTTATATTACAAAATTAGTATTATTTGAAATTTTATTCAAAGGGAAGTTTACATGGGAAAGTTGTCTATTTGTCACTGCTATAACTCTCTGTTACACTCGTCACAACCTTCCTTCATAACTATCGAGAAGCTAAAGTAAAAATCATATAGCTTACTGATAAAAAAATTTTTTTTCTAGAATTTTTTCAGCCTGACCAATGTATCCAAAGTAGTCTCCTTCTCCATGAAGAAACAGACTCAAAGATCTCTCATTCAGTTTTATTCTAATTTTTGGTTTTCTTGAGATTATCAATTGCAAACCATACATATAATCTACTCAGCATTGTCCGTCTAAATGGCAAAACTAATTGACATTGTTCCTCTACATAGTGATGGAGTTCATGACACATAGCCCCAAAATATGGCACCTTGGCCTCTGAGAAAATAGCAGAAGTAGGTAGTCATTCCCACATTCCTGTCACTTTATTTCCCCTAAGATAGGTCATTCTAACATGTCCTCTTCCCTGAAATCAGAGCGAAGGGAAGACACAGGGACATAAAGAAGAATCTGGTCAGGCCTCGCTAAATATCCCCAGTTTATCATCATTATACCCCCTTTCATCCAGTCCTATTTCCCAACAACGACTCATTCTTCATCAATAGAAGCTTAAAAATATAGAGCTTTCCCTGCTGCGTCTTCACATCTGAAGGCTGCCGTGTCACGCAAAACTTGTATTAAATAAATATGTCTACTTTTCTCTGGCTAATCTGTCTTTTATTTTAAATGTCTCAACTATGAACCTTGCAAAGAGTGAGTAAAAGATATTATAATACCTTTTCTCTCCTCCAATAGGCAACTGCAACTTAATTTTCTCTCCACGTATCCTCCGTGCAGCGTCCTCTAGGACACCACTTCACACTGCGGTGACGACCTCTGCTGCTTAGGACTCTAAGCTTTGGCCAGTCTCGTGATCTCGGAAGACCCTAATTGAAGAGGGGTGCGTGTTTTTTCTAAAGTATCTATGACAAGTGAGAGAGTTCTCCACCCTCTTGTCAGCCCTACATATGACATACAGCGGGTCCCTGGGTTACAAACAAGGTAAGTCCTGTAGGTTTGTTCTTGAGTTTGTATGTAAGTTGGAACGGGTAGATTTATACTACTATAACAACCTCTGTTCCTAACAGTGAGTGGTAAGTTGGCTGGATATTTATACTTGGGGACAGCCCTTGTTTGTCAGTGCAAGTTGTATGTAAGTTGGATGTTTGTAACTCAAAGACTGTATCTGAGAAAGCAAATATAGAGATCTCATTATTTTTCATTATTTGTGTTTTTTTAACTTTAGGTTGTACCTTTAAAAAAATTCATTGATTTTGTGTGTGCATGAGTTCCTGTGAATATTTTTCAGTATACTTTACTGAAGTACAATTGACATATAAAAAGCTACAAATATTTATTGCATACAATTTAATGTACACAACTTAATGAGTTTGGAGATAAGCGCCAATGTATATAATTCAATTATTCATTATATTATTGTATTATAATTACATATTAATGTCTAAAATTAAAATATATATGCAATATATTATATTTACATAATATAAAATTTCCCTTCTACCTTCTTCATTATTATTAATAATATTCATTTTTTATAATTAAATATGTTCATTTATATATAATATTATATAATTATAAAGGTAAGTAATATCATATTATTAATAATAATATGGAAGGTGGGAGGAAAGTTTTCGAGGTGATGGAAGTGTTTATGGTATATATTGTGTGATAGCTTCATGAATTTTTGCTCATCTCCAAAATCACAAAATTGTAAAGCATAAATGTGTGCAGGTTTTTTATTATTTCTTTTGTAAGAAATCATCTTTAATTTTTTTTTTGTTTACCCTTGTAAGATGCACCACAGGTGTAATCCCATTCATCTTTAATTTTTTACAAAATGTATTTGATTTCTTTTAATGAAAACTGTGTTCCTGGGTGGCGCCTGTGGCTCAAGGAGTAGGGTGCCGGTCCCATATGCCAGAGGTGGAGGGTTCAAACCCAGCCCCGGCCAAAAAAAAAAAAAAAGAAAACGGTATTCCTCTAGATTATTGCAATTACTATTAATATTACAGTATTATCACTTGCCTTTATTCAGTTGCTGTTGTCTGGTGAATACAAACATGCTAAACCCACATACTCACCTTATGCTTTATGAATTTAAGCCACTTGTGAGTGTTTAATACCGTGTTAATATATGCAGCTTGTTGTATTTCAGCTCAAAATAGAGATCTATCTCACTCTTAGTTGGGAGGGACTGGAGAAATCCTTTCCTCTTCCTTGAAGTCATTCTGATGTATTTGGACTACTCAAGCAATGAGATTCAGATATGAAAATATAGCAATTTAGGTCATGTGTTTTTTTTTTGTTTGTTTGTTTATTTGTTGTTGTTTGTTTTTAGGTCATGTTCTTAAGCTGATGCTTTTGACACATGTATTCCTTACTGTGGTGGACACATTTATTTTACAAATGAACTTTGACAAGGATTTTTACATCAGAATGAGCCCAAATTGGGATTCCATATTGCTGAGTATGCACTTGTGTTTATAAATCTTGATTGCAGCAATATATTTGTCTCTATTCTGCAACATAAATAATTGAATAAACTAAATATTTGGTCAAAAAAAGAAAGCAAAAAATGCACAGCTTTGTGTATGTCACTCTTATATAACTGAAACTTTATACCCTTTGATTAATATCTCGCCATTTTCCTTTCCTCTTTTCCCTGGCAACCCCCTTCCAGAGTCCTCATATAACTGATATTTGTCCTTCTGTACCTTATTTCTCCTAGAATAATGTGCTTAAGGTTTAGCTCTTTTTGTAAATGCAAGAATTTTCTTTTATCTTAAAGCTGAATGATGTTTCATTGTATAGACTGCATTTTCCTTCTATTGATGGACTCCCATATTATAATGTTCCGTGTTTTTTTCTTTATTCTTTTGTTTTCTACTTGAATTCTTTAGCTATATTTTCATTAGATTGTACTCATTATTTTAATACTTTTTGTCTGGTGAATTTTTTATATTAACACGTGGACTTAATAAGTTTAACATATTTTTCTTGCTGTCTTTTGTAGATTTTATCTTTACTTATATTGCTTTATTGTCCAAAAGTAATTGAATTGTTAATCTATTAAATTGTTTCAAATTTTATATTACTTTACTACATCCTGACTTAGTTTATTTACTACCTTAAGTTTTAACCTTAATTTTGGATTTGCCTTGCATCTGTTATCAGCCTAGTTTCATACTGGTAAACAAAAAAGTTAGAATTTGGAAATCATGAAATTTTATGTTCAGTTTTCCCTCATTTTCTAAACCATTTCTTTTCACTTCTCTTGTTATAGGTCTGTTAAAATGACCGTGGATATTGGTTCATCTCTTGGAGCCATACTTTATTAAAGCTTACCTGGGATTTAGCTAAACAAATTGTTCATTAAAAAGAAAAAAAAAAAAAAGGACTTTATTTTTAAAAGTAAAATGAAAATGTATTTATCCTATTTGCTACTTAAGAACAATGTTGAATGAATGTTTCCTAAGTGGTGATTTATGAAGACCCAGGACTTGTAATGATTTGAAAACATGCCTCAGGACATTTACTGCACATACCCTCATGGCACTCACAGAGCTAAAGTAAATACACGTTACTGCTATTTCCTTCCAGTAAGTGAAGTCCTGATAAATTCTAGTAACAGTCTCTTCTCCAGGTAGCCTCTATTAGTATCATATGCATGAAGTATGAATAATTAAAATTATAATTACTTTTCAGTCTAGCATTTTTAATAAACCTAGAATACAAGCCAGAGCCAAGCTAAATACATAAACATTTAAATGCTTATATGGATATGTTTATATTTATATAGATATATGGATCTTCAAAACAGTGGGCTTTTTAATAAAAATAATAGGTAGTCACTTGTAGCCCCAGCTACTTGGGAGGCTGAGGCAAGAGAATCTCTTAAGTCCAAGAGTTTGAGGTTGCTGTGAGCCGTGATGCCACAGCACTCTACTGAGGGTGATATAGTGAGACTCTGTCTCAAAAAAAAAAAAAAAAAAAAAAAGGTAGCGAAAGTTCTTAGCATTTGGCCACTGATATCCAAAGTAAATAAGATAGTTTTGTTAGTTTTCCTAATGAAGCGTTCTTGTGTTCTGAATGTGTCCTCCAAAATTTATGGGTTGAAAGTGATTGGCCAACGTTATGGTATTAAGGAGTTGGGCTCTCAGAGGTAAGATTGTGCTACTGCACTCCAGCCTGGAAAAGAATGTGATTCTGTTCTATATATAAATAAATAAGGAAGCAAATAAATAAACTAATAAATAATTATTAAAGGAAAAAATAGAAGTTGAGCTCTTAAGACTAATTAAGTCATGGGCGGGTGCATAGCCCTGGCAGTAGGATGAAGGCCCTTCTATAACTTTAGGAAAGGGCTTGAGAGGGTGGGTTTGCTCCCTTCTGCTCTTCTGCAATAAGATGGTCCTCACCAGACATTAAATGTTAACAGCTTTTGGAACTCCCAGTCTCTACATTAGAAGAAATGAATTTCTTTTATCATAAGTTACTCATCTAAGGTATTTTTTTAGAGTAGTACCAAGACACTAAGACACCGACTAAGCACTTTTCTCCATCACTAAGCTCAATTCCCACCATATATCTAAGGGAATGAGAACTATTAAGAAATATGAAAGGTTTTTTTTGCATCTTTTGACTATATTGTACATTTTACTTTATTACTGAACGGAAATTATTCATATAACTATGGCTTAATTTTCCTGATGCAGAACTATTAATATTGCTCCCTCCATAACTGTCCCTGAGATCCCAACCTGCTGCCAAGTGAATTAAGGTATAAATCAGCTCTAGAGCTTATACATTAAGCAAATTCCATACTGTTCTCATTTTATTTTTATTAAAAACTTTAGAAAACTGAAAAGTAGTACAAGCAGAACCATCCCAGTACATGACTCTTGTCATTTCTATTTGCCTTTAGTATTTGTGCTATTAAAAAAATGTAGTGATGAGCATTCATATATGAGCTTTTGGGTTTACAAGTACTTCAATTTATCTTTAAAATAACTAAAATTAGAATTCCTATCACTATAATGGTATGGCACATCTATAGCTAATATTTTAAGACACCATTAAACTGTTCTAAAAAAAGGAAAGGTGCACCATCTGATATATCTACCAACAGTACGTGAGTATTCTAGATTCTGCACTAACTTGTATACACTTTTTATAATCATAGCCAATCTAATAGGTACGAAGTGATACTTCATTAGGGTTGAATTTTCATTTCCTTAATTATTACTAATTTTGAATGTCTTTTAATGTGTTCTTTGGTCATTTATATGTCATCTGTAGAGAAATAATTGTCCATAGTTTTGATAATTTTTATTTATTTATTATTTATTTTTTAAAGAATGTATCAATTGCATATGTGTTACTAGAGAAATATGTACTCTGTCAGGTTGACTGTTCTGTCTGTGAATATGGGTTACAATATATCTATAGAACCTCTTAAAAGATATTTAAGTAAATTGGTTATAATTGGCATAGATTTCTATTTTATTGTTTGGAATTCATTTAGGGTACAAATAATTAGGTTACAATGATTGTGTTTGTTAGGTAAAGTCCTCCTTGTAATTATGTACTGCCCCCAGGAGTTGTGCCACAGGTCATGACTCCCCATCCCCCCCTCCCCTCTGTCCCCCTGTTCAGTCCCCTACCTCCCATTCTATTAACTCATCTACTGCCTTCATATTAGAATAGAGTAGATTGGATTCTTGCTTTTCCATTCTTGTGATGCTTTACTAAGAAGAATGTGTTTCATCTCCATCGACGTTAATACAAAAGATGTAAAGTCTTCTTCTTTTTTAATGGATGCATAGTATTCCAAGGTAAACATATACCACAGCTTCTTAATCCATTCCTGGGTTGGTGGGCATTTAGATTGTTTCCACATTTTGGCAATTATAAATTGATCTGTGGTAAAGAGTCTGGTGCAAATGTCCTTATGATAAAATGGGAAGATGCCTAGTAATGGGATTGCAGTATCAAATGGGATGTCTTATTTGAGTTCTTTGAGGATTCTCCATACTTCCTTCCAAAAAGGTTGTTTTAGTTTGCAGTCCCACCAGCAGTGTAAAAGTGTTCCCTTCTCTCCACATTTTGATAATTTTTAACTAGGCTATTTTTATTCACAAGTTGGAAGATTTCTTTTGACATTCTCTATATAGGTCCTTTATATTATAGGATTTCCAATTGCCAAAAATTTCTGCCAGTTTTTACCTTGACATTTCACATTCCCAATTGTGCCATTGAATTACAAGTGCTTTTAATTTTGGTAAAGACCAATTTATCAATATTTATTTTATTTCTTTTTTAAATTTATTTATTTTATTTCTTGCCATTTTCATGGTGTATCTAAGAAATACTTGTCCAATCAAAATTCATGAAAATTTAATCTCAACCTAAGAAACATAATTTCTTGGAGTTTTATAGTTGTAGCACTTTTATTGAGATATATGATTTATCATTAGTTAATTGTTCTATAAATTGTGAGAGATGGGTCCAAATTTATCATTTTGTAAGGAATCCATGATTTACCTCAGGCCACAACCACATAATCTTGGTTATTGCTTTTTACAGATGCTCTTGGACATATAATGGGGTTACATCCTAATCAAACCATCATATGTCAAAAGTGTTGGAAGTTGAACTATTTTTAGTCAGGGAGTATCTGTACTAAATAGGGAGTATGTTCTTATTTTTAAAAACTGTTAGGTTATTGTGTCCTTTTAATTTCCATATAATGTAAATTTCTATATAATGTAAGTTTGTAAATTTCTACAAAACATGTCAGCAGTATTTTGGACAAAAATAACATTGAATTTATAGATTACTTTGGGAAATGTTGTTGTCCTAAAATTATCAGGTCTTCCCAATCTTTTCACAGAAGCCTTCCAGTTTATTTATTTTTGTTCTTGCTACATTTTCTTTGAGCAATATTTGTAGTTCAGAGTATAGTACTTTCACAACTTAGTTAAATTTATCCCTAAAGGTTTTATTTTAATGCTACTGTGAATACAATTTTCTTAATTTCGTTAAAAATTTATATTTGATATTTTAACTTGAGAGCAGAGAACTCATACTTTGTGTGTGTGTAAGTGTGAACTATTTACTTTCTACATTCACAAACATGTTGCCTACAGATAAAGACAATTTATCTTTCCCTTTCCAAAATATCCTGTTTTTGTTTCCTTTATTTTCCTTTTTTTTACCTAATTATACTTGCTAGAACCTACAGTTGTATGTTGAATAAATGTGTTGAAATGAGAGAATCTTGACCTGATCACTATCATAGGAAAAATATAGTCAGTTGTTAAAATGAAGTGTGATTTTCATCTCTAAGGGTTTTGTTTTTAGTTATTTGTTATCAAGTCGCTGTGTTTTCCTTTTATTTCAAATATGTAAAGTGGGTACTTTTTAATCTAAATTGTTGATTAATTTTTTGATTAATTTTTCTGCATCTATGGAGATGAGAATTTGGGGGGTTATGTCTTTTATGCTTTTACTCTATTTTAATACAATAATTGATTTTTTGAATGTTAAATCAGTCTTCTATTCGTGAAAGAAACCCATTTATTGTACTGGATTTTGTTAGTATTTTGTTGAGGACTTTGTGTCTGTAGTGATGAGTGCTGAAGTTCTGTAGTTTCCTTGTTTTTTAGTAGCTTATGTAATAGTGTCTGGGCAATTTTGGCTTTTAATGAGCTAAGCAGTATTCTCTCCTGCTGCATTTTCTGTCATAGCTTATGCAACATTGGTGCATTGGTGTTACTTTTTCTGGAAATATTAGGTGGAGTGTGTGTGTGTTTGTGTAGGGAGGTACAACTTCTAATTTGCAATTTAGTCTATTTATTTTGCACATGTCTATTTATATTTTCCTCTCTCTTTTTTTTTTTTTGAGTCTTTCAGGTAATTTGTGTTTCTAAGCACCTGTTCATTTCATCTAAGTTGCGAAATTTGTGTCATACATTTGTTCATCATCTTCTTTTAACTGCTCTAATATCTGTTAAGTCAGTAGTGCTATCCTTTCTTTCAGTCCTTATGCAAATAATTCATGTTTTCTCTGATTTTTCTTAATCAGCCTGGTAAAATGCATCTCCCTGTTCAATCTTCAAAAATATCTAATTCTGATTTCATTCATTTTCTTTGTTTTTTTTACATCTATTTTATTTCTTTCTTTTCTGAACTTTAAAAATTCTATTTTTGGATTTATTTTTATTGGTTTGTGTTTATTATTTGCTAGTAGTTCTAGCATTTTAAGACAGGAATTTTGATTTGAAATCTTTATTCTTATATTCTTTTTTTTTTTTTTTTTTTTGGTAGAGACAGAGTCTCACTTTACTGCCCTTGGTAGAGTGCCGTAGCATCACACGGCTCACAGCAACTTCCAGCTCTTGGGCTTATGTGATTCTCTTGCCTCAGCCTCCCGAGCAGTTGGGACTACAGGCACCTGCCACAACGCCCGGCTATTTTTTTTTTATTTTTTTTATTGTTGGGGATTTATTGAGGGTACAATAAGCCAGGTTACACTGATTGCAATTGTTAGGTAAAGTCCCTCTTGCAATCATGTCTTGCCCCCATAAAGTGTGACACACACCAAGGCCCCACCCCCTCCCTCCATCCCTCTTTCTGTTTTTCCTCCCCCCCCATAACCTTAATTGTCATTAATTATCCTCATATCAAAATTGAGTACATAGGATTCATGCTTCTCCATTCTTGTGATGCTTTACTAAGAATAATGTCTTCCACTTCCATCCAGGTTAATACGAAGGATGTAAAGTCTCCATTTTTTTTAATAGCTGAATAGTATTCCATGGTATACATATACCACAGCTTGTTAATCCATTCCTGGGTTGGTGGGCATTTAGGCTGTTTCCACATTTTGGCGATTGTAAATGGAGCTGCAATAAACAGTCTAGTACAAGTGTCCTTATGATAAAAGGATTTTTTCCCTTCTGGGTAGATGGCCAGTAATGGGATTGCAGGATCAAATGGGAGGTCTAGCTTGAGTGCTTTGAGGTTTCTCGATACTTCCTTCCAGAAAGGTTGTACTAGTTTGCAGTCCCACCAGCAGTGTAAAAGTGTTCCCTTCTCTCCACATCCATGCCAGCATCTGCAGTTTTGAGATTTTGTGATGTGGGCCATTATCACTGGGGTTAGATGATATCTCAGGGTTGTTTTGTTTTGCATTTCTCTAATATATAGAGATGATGAACATTTTTTCATGTGTTTGTTAGCCATTCGTCTGTCATCTTTAGAGAAGGTTCTATTCATGTCTCTTGCCCATTGATATATGGGATTGTTGGCTTTTTTCATGTGGATTAATTTGAGTTCTCTATAGATCCTAGGCTATTTTTTTTGTTGCAGTTTGGCCGGGGCTGGGTTTAAACCCACCACCCTCAGTATATGGGGCCAACGCCCTACTCGCTGAGCCACAGGTGCCGCCCTATTCTTATATTCTTATATTGCTATTGATATGGACTTACATATTTCGTTAGATACTTGTTTTCTGTAGATAAATTTTGGTTTTTAGCTTCCTTGATCTTCCTTTACTTTATACAATTCCTTCCTTTATAAGGTCTCGTGTACCGTTACACGATTTAGATATAGATGTAGCATTTCCTTCTTGGTAGTTGCTCTAGAGAGGCCCTTACACCTCTTGACCTGAACCTGCTTCAAATTTATACTGATGTAATTCCACCAAATACAGAAACTTTGCTCCACTATAGGTATGTTTCCTCTCCCTTTGTTTGTGCTGACTTATATATGTTATAAACTCAAGGGTAGAAAGTAACAATTAATGCCTGAAATAACTCTATGTCTTTTAAAGAAGCTAAAAGCACAAAGATAGACTGTATTCATATAACCTTGCATATTAACATACATATTCTATCATTTCTTAAACTCTTTATCTTCCTCTGCAGAAGGTTGAGTAACAATCTAATGTTATTTTCTTTCTTTAACATATCATTATTATTCCACTCATCATTACAATATACTAATATATTTATCTGTTTTATAAATCCAATGATATAATTTTAATGTTTCATATATTTTTGAAATATCAGATAAGAATGGAGAAAATATACAATTATGTTGCATTTTATACATCTACCAAATTTCTTTTAGCAGTGACCTTCCTTCATATTTATTTGAGTTGCTTCTGTTTTCACTTTCCTCAACCTATATAACTTTTTTATAGTGTATGTATAATTGAGTCCTAAGACAGCTCAAATAGCAAGGTATCTCTGTCTTTGTATCTGGTGACTGACTTGAATATACATTCATTTTTAAAGGATAGTATTACCAGATATAAGCTATTTAATGACAAAAATTTATTTTTGTTCTTATTTTTTGCAGTTATTGTTTTACTTGCAGCACTTTCACTATGCCATCCATTGCCTTCTGGTCTTCATCATTATTGTTGTAAAATCAGCTATAATTTTCATGTGATTCACTTATATGTAATGAACTGATTTTCTCTTGCTGCTTTGAAGATTTTTTTCTTTTTGTATTTTTTTATTTAAATTGATTATTGTGTCCTGGTGTGAATTAGTATTGTGACTGTGTTGAACTTTTTATAAGTGGGAATTCATATATTTAATTAAATTTAGTAAGATTTTAGCCAGCCCTTCTTCAAACAAATTTTTTATTTCTTTCTCTTTTTCCCCTGCTATTTGCTTTGTACTTTCATTGGCTAAATGAATGACCACGAGTCTCTAAATCTCTATTTTTCCTGGTTTCCTTTTTCCTTATGCACTTCAGATTGGATGATTTTCACCGAAGCATCTTGAAATCTATGTTTTCCTTTTGCCGGTAAGTCTACTTGGCCTTCTTTTAGTATTTTTAAAATTTTATTTATCATACTTTTCATCTCTGGAATCTTCATTTGATTAATTTTTATCATTTCTATTTATTTATACCGATTTCCTATTTAATGAGTCACTGTCATCATATTATCCATTAATTCTTTAAAAATAATACCATTTTGTACTCTGAATATATTTAAAAGAACTATTTTAGAAGTTTTTGTCTGCTAAGCCCATCACTTGGACCTGACTATCTCAGAATTATTCTAGTTATGTCTAGTTTTATGGTCAGCCAGTGATTAGTCAGATGGTGTGCTTCAACTTTGACTCACAAGTCTTTTGCCCTTTGAGTTAGGTTTATTTGAATCTTTGGAAATCCTTCTAATTTGGGGAAAGTTAAAATTATGCCCAGCATTCAGCCATTGACAGATGTTCATTCTCCTCTCTCATTTATGAACAGCCACAATCTTGCACACACACATTGCCTTCAAGAACACTAAACACGGAGTTTGATCTTTGGAAAAGCACCTTTGGCTGTATGTATCCTAGGAACTCCCTCTTAAATTTATAAACAGTTCTCCATTTTTCTTGCCCTGACTTGCAGTACAGAGATGTTAGCCTTCTCTGATTATTTTCCACTATGATTTCTGGAAATTATCCCTAGAATTAAAATTTTCTATAATCTGTACTACATAAAGTGAAACACTTCAGATGGATAAGTAGAATTTTCTCAGCATGGTGCTTATTGTGGGGAAGATGTGAACCCTAAAAGCTACCAAGAATAGAACCTCTGTGCAATGAATAAAAGCTGGGTTCAGAAAGGAGTGCAAGCAGTTCTTTTCTTCTTGCCTAAAGTGGATTCTCTGTACCACAGAGTCAGAGTCACAGCAGAAGGATGGAAACTGTGAGCACTGCCCTGAACAGAACGTTCCTATGTCATTTGGGAGTAGGTGGGAAAAGCTCTGTCCTAAATAACACAGACTTCAATTATTTTTGAAGAGCAATTTGTTGAAAAACAATATATAGTACTTATTGTTTTCTCTCTAGTTAATTTCCAAAAACTTTAAATAGGCTGTTTGTTTTTTGTTTGTTTATTTACTACTTTGTCCACGTGTGCTGCCTTATTGTGGAGGAGTTATTTAAGTTTTTTACACAGATATTTCAGAAGTCTATTCATACATTACTTTCTAAATAATAAAAGTGTTATTTTAGTAAAATATAAACATTGTTGTAAAACAAACAGGCTATCTACAAACTACTTATTTGAGAATGAGTAGATGGCAAAATATGTAGTAAATGCAAAAGTGTTTTTAGTGTTAAAGTTCTTGATCCAAAAGTATTATACTGTTTCATTCACCGTTAAAGTTTGAAGAGAGCAAAGATAATTTATAATATGCAATAATTGCAAACATTTTACCTATGTCTATAACATAATATTCAAAGACATGCTTTGAAAAGGTGAATTAACATACTTAGGGCTAACCATATGAAAATGGGGAGATAAATAATATGTAAAAGTAAAAAAACAGTTTGCTATTTGTCTGGAATATTTCTACATAATTATCACAAATTCCATTTATAAGGTTTCTAAGATATCTAGAATTTTTCCCCCAAATTTGTGCCCATTTGCTAGCATATATGTTGACACTAAATACTTAAAGTCATTTTTACAATCTCTTACTTCTCTAATGGTGAATCCACATATAGAAGATAATCATTTTCTTTTAAATGTCCCACTCAAGACTGTTTAGTTCAGTGGTTCTCAACCTTCCTAATGATGTGACCCTTTAAGACAGTTCCTCATGTTGTGGTGACCCACAACCATAAAATTATTTTCAAAAATGAAATTTTTAAATTTCATAAAATTATGAAAATAATTTTCATTTTCATATTTTCATTTATTTTTGAAAATAATTTTATGGTTGTGGGTCACCACAACATGAAGAACTGTCTGAAAGGGTCACGTCATTAGGGAGGTTGAGAACCACTGGTTTAGTTGGTCTTATCATGCCAAGTAGAAATGGGGGTGGAATGGCTTTAACTCTGTGGTAGCTTACAGACAGCACAGCAGATAAATTAAAAGTTAATGAAGAAAATCCTTGTACATTTCCATTTTGTACAGTCATCCAGATCTCTTCACTACATACATGGATCATTACTAAAGTTTTCAGGTACCCCGAAATCAAAAATCCATATGGATGGAAACAAATGAAGCCCTCCCAGCAACATCAATAAGCCAAGCAAGTTGAAACTTTGATGAACGAATCAGACAGTGCACTGGCAACTGTATTTCTCAGAAGTGAAATAATGGACCATAACATAGTCCATCTCAAAACTTTCATACTCATCTGCATAGTAGGACAACACGAAAAATGGATCTAAACTTTATATGAAAATGCAGAAATATTAATATATAACAAAAACAGAAATGACCAATGAAAACAAAAGTAAAGAATTTTAAAGCAGCAATTATTATTAAACAATGTAAGACATTTATATGAGTAAATTTATGATAAAATAAATGAGTATATTGGCTATAAATATTTTATGTTCACAATGAAAGATCTACATATGAAAATCACAACTATTCAGAAATGAAAATTGAAATAGTACCATTGTCTACCTAGGAGATTTTAAAATATGTTGCAGAAAGAAACTAAATGTATAGTGAATAGTTTATGTATTTTCTCTCATTTAATATTATAATTTTTTTACATTTTTATTTGATATTAAACTTCCTAAGCCATTGTAAACATTAATAAAATATGAAGTGTAATCAAATACTTAAGGTAAGAATACATGACTAAGATGTATGTATATTTTAAGCAGTTTGATTTCCTTTTATTGTTGATGTAGACTTAGGATTTACACTGTGACGTTTAAATTATACCTTTTTTCTTTATTTTTAGAATATTTTTGATTGAAAAAAATCTATGCCACAAAGAAAAAAGTGAAGGCATGGCTAAGATTATGCTATTGCTATGCAAGTGACTTGACCTCATGTGAATAGACTTCTCCAAGGCTAAGAGAATTCCCAACTGCTCACACTTTAAGGTTGTCATATGAAATTCAACTTTTGAAACCTTTAAAAAGACATCTTATTTAGCAGGTTCTCAGAGAGGGACTATTAGGTCCCTAGTGAAGAATATAAATATAACTGTTGTACCTGCAGTTTTAAGAATATTTTTTTAAAATATAGTAAATTTAGAGAGGAAAGACTCTTTTAAAAGACAAATGTGAACAAATGATAAGAACAATTCAAATAAAACAGAAACATCACACTAATGGAAAATGAGGTCTCAGGAAGATCATGAAATTAAAACACTTTAAAAACAGTTTGGATATCATAGCTCATGATTTAAGGTAATTCAAGCTGCATCTCTAAGAATGATATATACATAATTAAATTCATTTAGCTGAAAATACCGTTTCAATTTAAACTGGGAAGGCTGTTTCCTTAAACTTTACGTAAACAAATACAGTTTTCATCCCTCAAGTAAAAATAGAGACTTAGAGATGTGTGGGCATCCATTAAGCATACCAAAACAAGATTTTTATAAAACAAATAGCAGAAAACAGAAAGAGCAATAAAGATAAAGGTCCTGGCTATTGAGGAGGCTTGGAAAGTGATTGCAGAATTGGAGCTTGAGCGGGAGGAGGGTGCCAACAGCCATTTCTGAGAATGAAATTTGGAGTGGGGCTCCAGCTGCTGGGGCTGAGTATACCAACCCTCCAGGATCGGACAATGGAAAGAATTACTGTAGATGTTTGGTTTCAAGTAGACAACATTTTGCAAGACCAGGACTAAGAAGTCAATCAGATACAGATTACTGGTACTGATTGTGTGGCCCTGTTGGCTGCCAAATTCACAGCCAAATTCTACAAAATATACGAGATGAGTTAATACCAATCCTCCAGAAACTGTTCCTAAATATAAAGGAGGAAGTCATTTTTTCTCACCCACACAGAAAGGCCAGTATCACTTTGGCACCAAAACAAGAACAAAACACAAGAAAAACAGAAAAGTGTCAACCAGTATCCCTGGTAGACGTGGATGCAAAAATTCTCACCAACATACTAGGAAAATCAACCCAATAGTACATCCAAAGTACTTTAGAACATCTAATGTACCATGATCAAGAAGGTTTTATACCATGGATGCAAGGATAGTTCAACATGTACATTTCAAGCATTGTGATACTTCACATAAAGACAATCAAGGACACAAACTGTATCATCATCTCAATAAATGAAGAAAAAGCATTTGATAAAATTCAGCTTTCAATCACAATAACAGCTCTCAACAAACAGGGATTTAAAAATATACCTCAAATTAATAATGGTCACTAGGAGAAACCCACATCCAACATAGAGTGAAAATCTAAAAGTGCTGTCAGGATTAATTGAAACAAAACAAGAATGTCTATGTTCACCAATCCTATTCAACATGGAAATCCTAGCTAGAGTAATCAAACAAGAATTGCAAATGACACAAACAAAAAAATAATTTATGAAAAGAATTAATATCTTTCAAATGACCATATGTTCAGTGTCTACAATTTTACTATTATCCTATCTAAATATCAAAATCATTTTTCACAGAAGTAGAAATAAAATCTTATAATTCATATGGAACCAAAAAGAGCCAATATAGCCAAAGAAATACTAAGCAAAAGAATAAAGCTAGAAACATCATATAACTTGGCTTTAAATTCTTCTACAAGGGTATAGGAACTAAAAGCTTGGAAATTGACACTAAGAAATGTTGGATATGCTCAAAATCAATGGTGTTTCTTGAATCCATTCAATAACTGAGGATGCATGGCCAACTGCCACCCCCATATTTGGACAAATTAGGCTCACACAGAGAAATAGAGTAACAAAGATCTGCTTACCTGGAGCTAATGCTGCTCTTTTTCATAATTGTCTGCATTAAATTTGGCTGATACATTCTTCCCAGGATGTAAAATACTACTACATATTCATTGTCAAGTCAGAGCATTCATCAATTCACCCTGCCACAAAAGGAGCAGGAGAGGCTAATATCAATTCAACTGTAGGCTGCATTTTCTGAATAGTCTACTGATCAGCAAAATTTTAGCAATGGTGAAGATCATTTTATCATAGATTAATGTCCTACAAATCTGACTTCATCTATCTTTTGTAAAAAAATAAAATAAAATAAAAAATAAATAAATAAAGGGGTGAAAAAAGAAGAGTATGAAAGAATGTATGAAAATGCATGAAAATACAGCTCCAACAGCCAGAAACAGGCCTATGGTTGCTAGAAGCTGACCTGTCATTCCTGCTGGACACTAAAAGCTAGTGTTTGTGTTCTATGGAAAATAAAACTTTCTCAAAATACAAGTCACAGTCAAGATTACTCCTGGATCATGATGAATCAAGGCAAAAATAAGATCATTAATAGTCACATCTGAACTTATATAAAAATAAACCAAAACAATGACCAAGTTATTTATCAATCTTGATTAACACAAATGGCCACTGCTTTTTCACCAGTTAAAGACCTTTCTGATACTGCAATTTACCTTACAATAATTGCCTATACTTCATGGCTACCACTTACTAGATGAAATTTAGCAAGGCATCCAGTCATAGAATTAACACCACTTCCTGATAGCACCCAAGCTATGCCAAAGCACTGCTCTCTGAAATCTCCCAAAATCTCCCAGCTTTTCTCCTACTGTAGTTCTCTGTAGCGTGCAATCTCGCTTACTGTAATGAGTCAAAACAGGCAACTCTGCTTAACTATAAGCGTGTTCTTGGTGATCTTTAGCTAGAGTGCAGTGGCACCTGGAATAAGAAAAATGTCCACTATGAACAGTCAGCTATTATTTCATTTTCAGAAATGTCTTCCAAGTTGGTTGCATAATAATTAAAACTTTCATTTCGATCATATTCTTTTCTTAAAGTTACCCATAAGTCCTAAAATGGGTGTTCATTTTCTATCCCCATCTTTTTCTTTGTCTTTTTCATAGTATCTCATTATCCTTCCACCTAGAGGATAATCTTTACGTCATATTTTTAAGTTTGGCCTCCTTGTTCTTTGATTGTTTTTCATATATCACATGTATACTGTCTCTATATCAATGTTAATCAAGCTTTACAGGATTAGATATTTTTAATATTTCTTTTATCCCTAATGCTTTTTAGAAATTTGTTTTTTTACCTTATGTATCTTCCTATTGTTCCTTAATTATTTTCCTTTTTCCTTGGCAAACTGAAAGATGCAAGTATTCTCTATTCATGATCTATTGCTTTTATTCTTTTCTGAATTTTTCATAGTTTTGTGAAATGGTTGATATTCAGAAAAGAATAAAAGTAATAAATTCAGAAATTTTCTGAAAATCTTTAGTTTTGTTTGTTTGTTTTTTGAAAATCAAGTTAAATGTATTTGTTTGTTTTTCCAGGCCTTCAAAGTGGCATCTCTACATCCCTACATCCTCTGGTTCACTAGTACTTTCAAATAGCTATTTTTAGAGATTATTTTTCTTGAGTGATGATTTCTTTGAGAAATACCTGTCAAGAGGGTATTTCCCCCACCTTGGTGCATACAGTAAGTGGTGGATGATGGTTGAATTTCCTTCTTGTATCTGTAGATTGATACATAAATTCAAGTGAAATTATAAGGCATTTATAAAGTATGATTCTGTTAAGCTGGCTTCCTACATCAGCTCCCTAGTTTTTTGACATTTGGAATATACAGATTTTATTTAAAATGCTTTACATTCTTCGCATGCATCAAAAATCTCCTGTCACTATAACAATACGCTTCCTAATCAGGATCTATATGTTATGACTGCATGTTCTAGAATGTTCTTTCCATTATCCCTACTTTTGGTAGTTTTAAATCTGTATGAACTGTGAAGTGTTTGTGTGTGTAAGTGTGTGTGTTGTGTGTATACATGTACCACAGAAAGATAAGTATTGAGTAAGGCCTTCAATGAATTTGCTTAAAGCCTATTTGCCAAAATGCACTTCACCAAAAGTCAAATCATAGTGTGGTATTATTCCAAAAAATTTAATTTGCTTTAGGAGCAAATTTGCTAAATAAACAAGATTTCTTTGTATTATCTACATACAAGCTTAAAGCAGCTTATGGGAAAATATGCTTTTTCCAAGGTATATACTATCAAAATTTTTGCCAACCTATTTATTTGATGCTGCCATTTTACCAAAATTAGCTAAATATGAGACACTTTTATTTTTTTTATGTTATTATGGAATGAGTATTTCCAAAGTCACATTGAAAGGAACTGAGTGGAAGGTAAGTTTTGTTAGATGGAATTTAGGAAACGAATTGGAGAATATTCTAGAGATTAATGTAGCCTATAGTTTCACATCAGAGTTTTCCTTTGGATGATTTTTAAGCACTTTCTCTCCCTTTGTGTCTTTATTAATTTTCCTTATGGTAAAGAACACTTAGGGTGGGCGGTGCCTGTGGCTCAGTGAGTAGGGCGCCAGCCCCGTATACCGAGGGTGGTGGGTTCAAACCCAGCCCCGGCCAAACTGCAACAAAAAAATAGCCAGGCCTTGTGGCGGGTGCCTGTAGTCCCAGCTGCTCGGGAGGCTGAGGCAAGAGAATCACATAAGCCCAAGAGCTGGAAGTTGCTGTGAGCTGTGTGATGCCACGGCACTCTACCGAGGGTAGTAAAGTGAGACTCTGTCTCTACAAAAAAAAAAAAACAAGAACACTTAGGGTTAGGGTTCTTTTATAGATGTTTGTTTGTTTGTTTGTTTGTTTTTGCTCATCGTCTAACTCTTCTACAACAAAATGTAAGCTCTCTGGTATACAGGGATTAGTTCTGTCACTACTGAGTTTCCAGAACCTACAAATCATCTATTCTCAACAGTAAAAATGACTGTAACGGGTACTATTCCCTTCACCCTTCTCTTAGCATATCCTTTATAGGGGAATTATATTTTCTTAAGCCTCAATATTAGTTTGGTCACATGATTTTACTTGACTAAACAAATATGAAGAGAAGGTTGGCTGATCCATGCTGAAAGAGATTTTGGCTGATTTATAAACCAGTGATCAATAAATAAACATTAGCAGTTGTAAATCAATGAGAAAAGGTTGAAAAATGCCACAGTTCACACTCAGCTAACGCTTCCTCCAAGCCAGATACTGCTCATAGTATATCATGCATTTAATATATACATATATCAACTTCTTCTATCAAGCTATCAATGAAACAGATACTATTATCAGCCAAATTTTTTCAAATAAGAGATCTGAGGCACATAGTTTAACTAATGTGCTCAAGTTCTTACCAACTATCATTATAGAGCTAAGATTTGAAGCCAGGCTTCTGACTCCATAATCAGGTCAGTCAAATTTGGCAAATAACAAATACAGCAAGTTACTTAATATTAACTTCATATAAATAATGGATAATTTGGGTTTCTTATTTTAGAATAAGTTGGCCCAAATAGTGTAAAGATGTAAGTATTTTATCTGCAATCACTTTTAGATTCCCTTATCTTAATCACAATGTTGCATTGTTTCTTTATAAAAATTTATGGAATAAATTAATAGATAGCCAAGAATGATGAAATGTGATTCATGTTGAGACTAATTGATCTTAAAAATTGTACGGCATATAATTGTTGTTTCTGTGTTAGCAAGCCTCGTTTTGTTGTCAAACTTGCCATGTAGTGTGCATCTGTTACATTCCAAATAGAATGCCGGAAAAATCTCACAATGAATGTCCATGAGATGCTTTTCCATATGGAAAGGGACAGTAGTAATTAATCAAGATCTTTTTTCCTGGCACATTCAAGTCATTCAGAAATTGAAGAACAGTGTAATTGAAAAAAAAATTAGTTTACAAACCATTTTAAAGCCAAAAAAAGTCAAGAATTAAAATGGGATTATGATTAATTAACATTATTCTTTCATTTTTTCTGAGGTTAAATAATTCCATGAGCAACTATTATACATTAGGTCAAAATACAACTTCATGTACAGGATTATCTCATTTTATTATGCTTTGGTTTATTTCTCTTTGCAGATATTAGATATTTTTTTAATTGAAGGTTTGTGCCAACCCCACCTGAAGCTGGCAAGTCTATGCAGGACATTTTCCAACAGCATGTTCTCATTTCATAACTCCATGCTGCATACTGGTAAGTCTCACAATGTTTCACTCATTTCATTGTTATTAATTTAGACAATACGATTAGCTGTCATCACTGCTATTTGTGAGTACTCTTGTTATTGTTTTCGGGGTACCATAAACCTTGCCCAATAAGACAGAGAACTTCATAAATGTGTGCTCTAACTGCTCCATCAACCAGCTATTCCTCCATGTTTTTCCCTCTCCTTGTTCCTCTCTTAATCTGAGAAACAACAATAATTGAAATTAGGCCAGTTCTTAACTCTATCAAGTGAATGAAAGAGTTGCATGTCTTTCACCTTAAATCAAAATCCGGATAGGCCCAAACCTAGGCCGATAGGGGCCAAATAGCCTAGTTGTAAAAACAAAAGAAATGTTCTTGACAAAAATTAAGTGTTAATCCAGTAAACAAGAGAATGTTTAGAATGGGATACAACATTATTATTGATAATGGAAAAAGTTTTTTAATTGTCTGAATAAAAGATCAAAGCAGCCCAAACAGCATTGTCTTCAGCCAACACCTAGTCCAGAGCAAAGTCCTGGCTCTTTCAATTCTATGAAGGCTGAGAGAGATGAAAAGGCTGCAGAAGACTAGTTTGAAGCTAGCAGAGATTTGGTCACGTGGTTTAAGGGAAGCTGCCACCTCCATAACATAAAGCTATAAGATGAAGAAGTAGCAAATGCTGATGGAGAAACTGCTGCAAGCTACCCTGAAGATCTGGCTAAGATAACTGATAGAGGTGGCTACATTAAATAAGATATTTTCAGGTGGTGACCGTAGCTTGGCAGGTAGGGCGCCGGCCACATACACCCAGGCTGGCCGGTTCATGCCTGGCAGGGCCTGCTAAATAACAATGATAACTGCAACCAAAAAATAGCCAGGCGCTAGGGTGGGTGCCTGTAGCCCCAGGTACTTGGGAGGTTGAAGCAAGAGAATCGCTTAAACCCAAGAGTTTGAGGTTGCCGTGAGCTATGACACCAAGGCACTCTACCAAGGGCAACCTAATGAGACTCTGCCACAAAAAAAAAAAAAAAAAAGATATTTTCAGTATAAACTGAACAGCCTTCTGTGGGAAGATGTCATCTCAAACTGCTGCAGTTGGAAAGAAGAAGTCAATTCAGTGCAGGGCTTCGAAGCTTCAAAGACAGACTGATTATTTTGCTAAGGGTGCATGCAGAGGGAGACTTTAAGTTGAACCAATACTTGTTTACCATTTTAAGGGTACTTAAAAATTATACTAAATCTACTTTTCCTGTGCTCTAAAAATGGAACAACAAAACCCGAATGAGAGCATATCTATTTTTATGATTTACTCAATATCTTAAGCCTACTGTTGGAGACCTGCTGCTCTGGAAAAAAAAGTATTCCTTTCAGAATATTTACTACTCATTGACAATGCACCTGGTCACCCAGGAACTCTGATGGGAAGGTATAATGAGATTAAATCATATCATGGAAAAATAAAAGATAAATCACACTTAAATGAAACTAGAAAGGCATCATGATAAATTAACATTGTCCCTGAATTTCCCCCACTGTTTGGTAACTTCATGAGGAACTACAATACATTAGGTCAAAATAGAACTTCAAAATTCCAAATTTTAAATTAAGAAGAATACATAAATATAATTAATAGTAACTGCTTACTTTCAGACACTTTTCTACCATTTGAGATACATCAGTGGAAAAAAATAGAAAAGCAGCTAAAGACTCCTACGCTTATATAGTTTCCATTTTAGTAGGGGGTAAACAAACAATAAACATTACAAATAAATTATGCAATATATAAGAGGATGACTAACAATATGAAAGAGAGAAAAAATGTAGAAGGATGAAATTGGATGGGTGGTGTCCAAGGTGGTGTCAAGGAGAAATTGTGCCAGGCAAAGATAAATGGACAAGGAAGACTTTATTTAATGCAATTATTTTAAGGAAAAGATATTGAACTCAACTGTACTGAAACAAAAAAGTGGGAGAGTTTTTAAGTGCTTGTGGAAAAGTACTGGAGGAGGTTAGGCTGGAGTTAGGTCAATGTGATTAGACCACCTGTTTTTTGCTATTTAGTGCTCACTAAAGTTAAGCTCCTACCTTCCCAGAAAGACTGAGCAACAGAGGTGTTATCTTTCAAGATCATTACTGATGGTATTTCAGTGGTATTGTTCCCAGGTCTTAGACAGGAACTTCTTGCTAATTCTAAAATCCCAGTAATTTCATTGAGAAGATTTATATCTCAAAAGGCAGAAAAAAATTACAATTCCAAGTGTTATAAAGTAAATGTTCAAAGAAAAAAGAAGGACTCTGTTTAGAAAGAAACTTTTCTCAAGTTTAATAAAACAAGCAAGAATTTTCAGGTCTTTGTGGTCAATGCTTTGGGGAGGTGGAAGGAATCATGTAATAGTAACTAGGGTAGCCCTCATTGAAAAGGCCTAACTAAAGCAAATGAGGCAACAGACTTGAGGAGATCAGTCCTGGTGAGTGGAGGGAAGTAGAGCAAAGGCTTTAGTAGGAGATTGGCAAACTTGTTCCAGGAAAGACAGAAAGCCTGTAAGGCTGGAGCTGATTGAACAAGTAGAAAAGCAGTCGGTGAATTTACAAAGATAACATTTTCTAGATCATTTGGCATCTTGTAAGCTAGTGTCAACATTTCATTTCACCCATAATTAGCCAGAATTTCTTACAGTATTGCTCTATTCATAGAATAAAAAGGAAGAGCGTATTGCAAAAGAAATAATCCAAGGAAATATAAAAAATATAATGTGGTGTGTGAAATATATTTGTGTATCTCCATTTTCTCTATGGAGCTCATTGAAATACCAAAATGGCATTTAGTATGTGGAATAGAATTTTTATATACACTTTCTTCATTAATCAACTAATAATATAGTAAACAATAAAAAATGGATAAAAGCCCCCAAAATAAAGAAAGTAAAAGAGAAAATGATGAAAAATGAGCAATGAAAACATAAATTAATGAATGTTTTATATAATGATTGTCTCTAACAAAATCAATTTCCAAAGGCAACCCAGGATCAAAAACGAAAAAATATATAGGGGCGTAATCCTATTCTTAAAGTAAACATCACTGCCTCCAAATTTTATTCAGACACATGTAAAATTATCTTTCAAAATGATTGGTTATCTAGTACAGTGCAATACAATTTATAAATAGTTTACACTTGTGGTATTTCATTGTTAGTGTTTGTCAACTGTGAGAAAGAAAAAGGCATACAGCATGTTGATACACTGAAAATGGCTTGCAAAGTGCTAACCTCATAAACTGTGCATACAAATAATTTCCCACTGTTAGGAAGCCAACTGATTGGCATTTTACCATGCAAAATATATGCAGAAATTATATGCTCTCAATGACTTTGTATATACTCCCTGAAGAGAGTGCATGAAATGAACCAGCATATATTTGTCCATATTTCTTTGATTAGCATAAATGAATAATTCCCTCGTAGAGGATAATATTGCTCCCTGTTTATTTTATTTATTATTTTTTAAAGACAGAGTCTCACTTGCCTCAGCCTCCTCAGTAGCTGGGACTACAGGCGCCCACCACAATGCCTGGCTATTTTTTTGTTGCAGTTTGGCCAGGGCCGGGTTCAAATCCACCACCTTCAGTATATGGAGCCGGCGCCCTACTCACTGAGCCACAGGCACTGCCCTATTGCTCTCTGTTTAAAGGGCTCATTGAGAAGCACAGTTGAACTTAGGAAAGAAGACCTACTCCAGAATGGTAGGATTTTGTTATATAAGGCAAATCTGGAACACTCTTGAACAGGAAGAAAATAATATAAGATAAATTTCATTTTTCAAAATAGATTCATGCATGAAAAAATTTGAATTCAGTGAGCAATCATATGGATCTACTATCTGACCTTTCTCTTTTTATAATTCTATTTAAAATAATACATTTGTCCTCATGTTATTATTTTCCAAAATTTTAAAATATTAACCATGTTATAATTAATTGAATTTAAAACTATCCCACTTTGCTATAACTTAAGTATTAAACAGGTGGTTGAGGTTTTAGAAACTGTCTTTGCTGAACTCATGGAAATACATCACATACACAGGCTAAACCTACTTATTAAGCCATTTCTTTCTCTTTTTTTAAAATTTTTAATTTTTTATTTATTTTTTCGAGACAAAGTCTCTCCCCCCACCCCCCCGCCCTCAGTAGAGTACTGTGGCATCACAGTTCACAGCAACCTCAATTTCTTGTGCTTAAGTGATTTTCTTGCCTCTTTCTCCCAAGTAGCTGGGACAACTTGGGAGACAGGTTGTTCACAGGACAACCTGTGAACTCAAGCAATCCACTCACCTTGGCCTCCTGGAGTGTTGAGATTACAGGTGTGAGCCACTGTGTCCGGCATATAAAGCCATTTCTTTATGAACCACTTGGTAAATCATCACAGACAACACAAAGAAGCATTTTGACTAGTGATAGTGAACTGTGCTGTAACTGTGTAGCTACTAGAAATCACTTAGATGGTAGTACATAGTAAGTCTTTGAATCTGTACTCAAAGTAGTCCATAACTCAAGGTAATCATATACTGGCCTATACATTTTTTTCCTTCAGATCATGTTAGTAAATGGATACACCATGACCTAAAACAGCTGCATAAATGTTTAATTACTTACAGTAATACCTAGCACACACTACATATTCCATAAATAATTGCTTTTAATGAAATATTTAAATTACTAGTAGAGAATAACAGGCTCTGAAAAACTTGTAAAAGAACTGTAACAGGTCTTTCTAGTCTTCCCAATTTCATCATTACAACCTAATAACATAGAAGACCTTTAGTATCAGGACTGGCTTCCACTACATTGAAACTCTCATTAATCCCCCGAGGTACATATAAATTTGTAACTTTAGGAAAGTACAGTGGAGTGTCAATTTAAAGTAAAATTAGATAGTGGCAGCATGACTTTTTAAAAGTATAGACTAAGCCGTTTCTAATGTCTGCAGTGTCTTCAAATTTTAAAAAAGTTAGTTTTTTGTATTTACTGTTTATACTAAAGGGTAATTCATGAGGAAAGATCAAGATCACGACCAAGTTAGATATTTAGCAATTAGTCTGTGGAGGAAAAAAAAAAGTACCTCTCAGTTTGAAAATTATTTTACGTAAAGTTTACATCTTAAGTCTTGCATCTGTTTTGGTGGGTTCTGAACTTACGAAGTTTTCACTTTTGCACGGCACTTCCCGTTTTGTGCTGTGCTCTGCTTCATCCTAGTTATATCGCCACATATTTAAATTGGAGCATATTCTGGGCCAAATGCTATTTTTGTTGTTGTTGTTGTGTAGTTCAAATAAAAACTTAGGAATTTCTGTGATAAATCGTATTTTATATTCACTCCCCATTTATACAGCTCTCTGAACACTTCTTTTTCACAATGCTAACAAAGTTTTAAATAAAGTGGTGTACCTTACAGTGATCTTTGTGTTACTCCCATCTGAAAACCTCCTCTATCTCCATAAAGTATGCTATATCATTAAGGTAACTTGTAAATTGTTTTTTATACATGTATTGATTGGGGATATCTTTTTTTTTTTTTGGTAAGATAATAAGTAAGCATGAATGTAGGAAAATACCAGCGTTGCCAGTCATCTTATAGGACCACTAAATGAATTTACAATGTCCGCGATCCTTTGTTTTTATACACCAAGAACATCAATGAGTGTAACTCTTGCTAATGAACATCTCAGACTACTACACCAAAATATTTTATACTGGCACCATGAAAATTAGAATATAATTATCTTAACTCTGAAATAAGAGGAAAAATATATTTTGTGAAAGGAACAGAGCAAAGGGTACCAAATTTTTAATACGACCTGATAAGTATTTTTTCCTTGGCTAAACTTTTGTCAGACTTCTGAAACATCTTATAATACTCCATCTGTGTATTTACTTGAAAACCCAATTTTTAGTAAAGACCATAAATTAGTTGAGAAAAAAAAACACCCTTGACTTCTTATTATGTTCATGTCTCATGCACCCTCCTGCTTTGCTGTGCCTCAAGGGTTGTCTGATCACCAACACTGTCTTTGGCAAGAATCCTCATAAGTCAGTTGAGTCAAAACTCCTCTTACCCCACTGTTTCCTCTTAATAGTATTCCATCTATTGACCCTCACCCTGTTCCTTGCCTACAAATTTCCACTTTTCCATGCTGTGTTTGGTACTGAGCCCAGTTTCTTTCCTCACCTGTAAGGCAGCATTGCAGGTCCCCATACACACTGAGAATCCTGATAAAATCTACCTTACAATTCTTTAACAAGTCTCTTTGAAAAATATTATAAAACTGTACAGCCTAGCAATTAAGTATTTTTCTACAAAGGAGGAAAAACTCTTGGACTCATTATACCTGAAAAATATTAAAACAAAAAATGATTTATTTCTATTCTCTACTTACATACAGTAATCTCCATACTTGACCACTTCCTTAAGTTGACCTAATTTTCATATATCAGACATGCACCACATGTACTCCATGGAAGTTTCTAATGTTGACCACCGCCATATGTTAATCAGTTTGTTATAATCCCTTGTTGAGAGATTTATGAAATTACATAAATTCTACTGTACAATGTGCCAATGATGAGTCTTTGGAGAATGTTTAGATTGACTTATTAAAATAATCAAATTAGCTTTTAAATATATATACTAACCATAAAGGATGTAGTTAGGTATAAAAATTAACTAATAAAAATTGACATTTGAAAACCTAGATTAATGATAATTTTTTCATTACTTATATTCTCCACAATATGAATTTCTTAAGCATATGTTAAACTTAATATTTATTTTGTGTTTCAGATACAAACCTTTCATTATTACTTTTTGTATCTTATTTTGGATATTAACAAGTAAAGTACAATACACACTATGAAGTTATCTTTTGTAACTGCACATCCTTCTCAAATGTTTTACGTGAAGTTTAAGTCTCCAATGTTATGGGTTGACTATTTTTTATATTGTTGTATTTCCCCAGAGTAAGTTCTATTTCTCTTTTGTATAAGTGAGAGTGTAATCAAACTCCCCTTCATCATCTTGTTAACCAGAACTATAGGCATATATTATTTAATATTTTATCTAGTGTCTGTGTTTAATACTCTTAGATTGTAATATATACTGCCTCACAATACAAAAAAGGTGATAATGTCATAGACACAGAAAAAAAAGTATATAAACATTATCACTATCACTGAGGAACATGTAGGGATGAGGTAAAGTAATGATTTATTAAAAGTAGACAATTAAAATGATGCTCCAAGTCTCAGCATGTAACTCATTTGTGTTTCATATACCCCTCATAAACTTAACATGAAAGTACTTTATACATTTTTTTTGTTAATTTCGTGTATGAAACAAAATTTGTCTACATCAAACCATCACAAAGCAAAGATGTCACTATTTTAGCCACCAATGTGGACAATCTGGTTGTTTTGGCATTTCCACCATTCCTGACTCTGAATTATATGCCACTGGTAAGCAACCATTTTCTTACACTTATGCACACATAAGTACATAAGGGTAAAAAATACAGCATACCATTAACATAATGAAAAAACATGTGGTTCAGGGTACTAAGCCATACAGTAGCATCATTAGAATGTCTGTGTCACCTGTTAAATAACAGAAACAATATACAACAGCAAGCTTTCATTCTACATAAATGATACTATGTTTTGATTAAAAGGTTACTGTAGACTGTATTTTATATTATTTTGTTTTTCACATGAGAAGAAACGCTAAAAGCAGTCAAAGGGTCAGAAAATGGGTCATTTAGAGATCAGAAGGGATTCTGCAGGTCAGATTTTTCAAATGTTTTCTCCAGAGTCAGATGGAGAATTGGTAATATGTCTCATTACCAATAGTTTTAGAGTTATTTCTTTCTCTACTGAAAATACATGCTAGTGTAGTTCTTAAATAAGTTCATCACAAATTTTTGCCATTTCATTTATGGACACTTGTTCTGCAGCATTAACAGTATCATCTTTATCATCATATTGGTGCTCAACGTTTCAGACTATGGATCATTTTGGGTTTCAGAATTTCAGATGAGTCATGGTAAGTCTGTAAAGTAAATAATATTGTTATGAACATGAGTGTATGCTTATCTCTCTGATATTTTGCTTACAAGCCTTTTCAGTATATATTCAGATGTGGAATTACCCAATTATATGATATATCTATTTTTGATTTTTAGAGGACTTGCCATAGTATTTTCCACAGTGGCTCCTTACTACTTTTGAGTAGAGTGTACTTGTATATGTCTGCAAGTTCTAGTTGGTTTATTATGTTAGTTAAGTTTTCTAATTCCTTACTTACCTTTTGTATGGTTGTTTTATATATTATTGTGAGGGAATATTGAAGTCTCCAGCCATTATTGTTGAATAGACTATTTCTTCCTTTAACTCTATCAATTTTTGTTTTATATATTTTGATATACTGTTAACTACATAAATGTTTATAATTGCTGTGTCTTTGTGCTGAATTGAACCTTTTATTAACATGTATTATCTTTCTTTGTCCCATTTAAACTTTTTTGAATGAAAGTCTATTTCATCTGATATTAGTATAACTACTCTTTATCTCTGTTAATGAAGCAGCCGTGAGATTTATGGATCAAGGAAAAAAACAGAAAACTTTATTTTCATAACAATATGCAAATAGTAAATATAGATTCCTTAGATACACATGTTCCACAGAAGGGGAGGGAACGGTGGCATTGAAGTGTACCAGGGTTTGTT